>NW_010113416.1:0-69352 GCF_000699245.1 Pterocles gutturalis | reverse complement strand
ATATATATATATATGTATATATATACACATGATATATATATATAGGTATATAGATTCATGTATTTCTTCTCAGCTGAAAAACAGATTATATTTAATATAGAAGCCCACATTCCAGTACTTTAAATAGGAGATTACATATGTTACTGTTAGTTAATCTATATCTAGAATACATCATAAGAGCATATACATACCTGTCGCATTGTAACAGTATGCATCATACCGACCAGTTGTGTTTGATGAAAGTTTGTAAACGCCAGTGTGATTTGCAGCACAAAGATGATAGGGGTTGATTCGTGGGATAACAATATTCCCCACTACAAAACCATACCTGTGAAGAACAGAGGGAAATACACCATTATAGCAGATGGCATAAATGTTCTAGATAGCTCAAACATGAAGAAGCTACGTAGAAGCCATTATCTTAATCTTTTTTTCCCTCATCATTATTTTTTTAAAAGTGCATGTGTTTATGCATACTTTTTGTACATGAAGGGTGGTCCTTTCTCACAGGTAGCTACATCAGTCTCCAGCCACTCAACACCATTTTGCATGTAATTTCTACAGCTAAACCCATTTTAAGTGAGCATCTTATTAGCTAGGACGATCGGTTCCAGAGCAAGGCAGTGAAAGCGAGGGACTGGGAAGCAAGTGCACTTTTTATTCAGTGTGAGGTTGTATTACCTGACACTAAAGACTAGATTATTTTTTCTTCAGGGACTCACATTTTTGTTGCTTTGAGCATAACGTATCGCTCAGTGACATTTCACACAGAAATGTCGGGGGCTCAAATTTATAGTACCTGAGCAAATTTAGAGAATGATTCTAAGACACATCACTTTCTGCAAAAGCCAACAGCTTAGTAAAATATCCAGATACAACACTTACTCATCCACAAATTCTTACCGTATCTTTCAGTGGAAAAATGTGGCTATTGTGTGCAGGGCTCGCACATTTCAGTGAAGACTGTGGTTTACAGAGCTCAATAATGCACAACACATTATCATTATTTTGCAATCCTGTAACACCTGATTAACTCCAATGCATTTATCTGGGAGGTGTGATAGAATGGTAATGAGAACTGGGGTTTGGTTTGAGTTTTGTTTTACTTCTTGAGAGGTACAGTTTATCAGGAGGAGTAAATTTCACAGCTTTACCTGTGAGCCCCATTCCGGTTACATGTCTACTGTGCAAATACTTACAATTCTGAAACTCTTGTAGATGGAATTATAAACTGCTTTACTCACACTTCCAACTGAGTCTACGATGTTGACACTGCATAATCCAGTAATCACCTACTCATGTTATGGCCTGTTGATTCATCTTATTCACTCACCATTCCACGTGTATTTTGATGATTATATGCAGTATACTTTTTCTCTCCTACTCAAGCTTTGTAGAGTGGGAGGGCTGGCCAGAAGGAAGGGAGGAAGGAGTCCAATCTATATACCTTGCATGTCCAAATCTGTCCTCTGCTAAACTGTGAATCAGGGAGAATTGTAACACTAATGAAAAACTTCAGCTCCCCGCTGCAAAAAACATTTCCCTCTACTCCTTCTTCCAATTATCTTTATATTTTAACTTCAGAAAAGACTTTCCACATTGCAGAATACTCATCATTGCTATCACTAGCAATCTCTAACCCTAGGCACTTAGTTAGGATTTGATTCTCGGTCTCTACATACTGCGCAGTGCTGGGCAATTCAGAATGCTCAGTATGTTCATATGCTAATATCAGAGGAAGAACGTGCCTACTATGTTATGCAGGACTTTTCCCCCAGAGTAAAGAATTGTCTCTAGTCTTGACGTGGTACTGTTTTAAATGACATTCCCACTTCTCATGGAAGAATCTTCTAGGAATTTTCTGTCCATTATTCCCTGGCAGTATTGTCCACCTCTTTCACCATCAGGCAGAACATAATGCTTGTGAAAATGAATGTGTCATATGCTGTCATCAATGGCAGTGCACAACATTTATATGTATAAGAATATTTTAAAGGCACTGCACATACATCTTTCCATGGTTACAAATTACTTCATATGGATGCTATTAATATGAAGGAAGCTTTATTCAAGACCCGCAGGCTTGCAAGCCAATGGGAAAGAACGTTCACGCATTAGGCATTTAAAAAGTAAATCACCACTGACCAAACAGAAATGAAACAATTCACAGGAAATAGTTGCAAGCAGTATTGATGCTGGTACTATTTCTCATGATACCAGAATGAAAGTCGTAAAATTTTGGACAAATATCTACTAAAATTTTCTACTCCAGTCAGTTATAAGATAAATTCCATTTCTCCATATTTGCTGTTTATTTTAGATTGCAATAAAGTTGCAAATGTACTGAAATTTGTTTCAACTTTATAACAGTTTACCAACATGAGCCTCTGTTATTTGATTAAAAAAAAAAACCCCTTCAAGTTTACAGATCCTGAGTTCAATCATTTTTCTGCATGTGAATGTTTAGGATAACTTACATAATAAGTGTGTTATGTATTTTTTAAAGCAAGAGCACATGATCATCTAGTCTGATGTATTTACAGACCATGGGACTGTCCAAAGTTAATTACTGTTTGAACAGAGGACATCCTTGAGGAAAATATTTAATCTTGATTAAATTTTGGTGTGATAAAGAATCTACTACAACCTCTATAAGTTGTTTCATCTAATAATTATTACCCCTACTTATTTTGCTGTATTAGTCTCACTTAATTTTTTGAATCCAAAATATTCTGTAACTTCCAGCATCTTGGTCTAGTTATTTTTTGCTAAACTGAAGAGCCTGTATTATCCACATTTGTTGGATCATTAATTAAAGTGGGTAATTAAGTCACTTGACAACATGGTTTTGGGGGTTTTAGTCATTGTTATGGCTGTCTTCTGGAATTTCCCCATTCACAGATTATAAAAATGCACTAACACTGTGGCCGTTTTTTCAGTGGGAGTGATGTCAGGAGTTCATCCCTCACAGTACCACTTGCTGCTTTTTACTGTTTCTTGACAAGGCAGAGTTCCCTATATTGGATGTGTATGTTCTTCAGTCTTTGACCTCACATCGGGTCATTAAATACCTTTCACATATTATCTTACCAATTAGTTAGTGATACAGTATGATCTGAACATCTTAATTAGTTTATTATACTGTCAATCTTTTGTTATCTTTATATTTTATGTGTAAGAGGTTACAATCTTTTTAAGATCATTGGTAAAAATTATATATAGTCAAGGACTTATTTATTACCTGACCCAGAGCAAACATACACATACACAAAATATAACTTGCTTGAAGACTGATACAGCCATCTAATTAACAGGTATGTGAAGCCAACTGTAATTATTATGCTCTAGCACGGATGGATGGACTTGTCATGATATATTATTTTTTCAAGTATTTCTTTACCTGCAAGTTTCAAATCCAAGTTCATGAGCCTTCTTCAACTGCTCTAGTGTTGACAAGGTACTATTGAGAGCTCTGCAGAGTTCAACTGCTTCAGATCGTGTGAGACTGTAGCGACCATTTTTCTCAACATGAAAAACTCCTCCATATCTGCAACTTACATTGAATTCTGTTATCAAAAGAAAATAAAAAAAAATATTTACAAATTGTTGGACTTAATGCTTCACTAAAGACCTAGAAATTATTTATTTTCAAGTATGGTGCTTTCAATGCAAACCAGCCACAAGTGGCAGCTACCAATTCATTCATAAAGAGAGCTGGCACTTTAAATCACCTTCTTTACAATTCCCTTCTTTGGGCTGAGACACAAGCCACACCTTTAGCCTTTCCAAAAACAGCAATACAACACGTTTTTGTGAGTTATCTAGCACTTTTAACATACCATTAACAATAACATGCAGAAGATGTAAAAACATCGTGAAAGTCTTGGAAGCCACATCACTGCAAAACTAACAGAATATTCACATGCATTTGAAAGCAAGATATTCTATTCATAACAGGTTATTTTAAAGATGAAATGGTGTATTATCAGAACCTTTATGATCATAAGGTTTCTTGATTATCTCATTGTGATCCCTTCACAGTGAATCCTTTTAAATTAATATATACATCAATCCCCAGTTTCAGAACTACTTCAAGCAATGTGTTCTTATTATTAGCTAGACAAAAAGAGAAAGCTTGCATTGGCTTGATGTTCCATGATCTGGCTGAGACAAAAACTAAAATGAGCTGCACAGATAGACAGAACTAGAGCAACATTATGCTGTTTAATACTCCCTGAAAGATAATCTTTAAGCTCTTCTTATTCAGCCTGCTGGGGCAGATACAGAAGTGTCAAATACATTCTATGTAACAGTTCACATGAATGAACTTCTTACTCCCTGTTCATTCATCTTCACAATATTTCCCTCCATTTTGAAAAGCTCTTGCTGAGCTCATGCTTGCACGCAAACATCTTAATTCCAACCAATGTCGGAGTTTCAATATGTACTGCAGAAAGCTTATTTAATGTTAAAGGATGTCTTAGATGGATTTTCATTTAATAATACTGTAAAGGTTTGCACATGGAAGTATCTTTCACTAGCAAGCAGTATGAGGATAAAAAATAATGAATTAAATTTGAAAAAATTAGGTGCCATAGTTATGTTGTGCAATTTGTTTTCTGGCCTTTGGGTTGGGAAGCTGAAGAAGCAGTACATGCAAAGCCTGTATTGAGGGGAGCGCCTCATACAATTCACTACAGACACTGAATAAAAGGCATAAGGGCTAAAGGCTCTAAGGAGATCACACTCTATTAATCTTTGTGTTGGGAAGACACTGCCTGCACAATGCAACAGGCACAGTGGGAAAATGGTATAAAACAAGGAAAGTCTGTGACTAAATAAAATGAGAGGAAAAATAAACATTTGTTTATAATCTTTTTTAACAGGAACAGCTAAGAAAGAGTTAATCATCAATCATCATCATCATGTGGGCAGAGAAAACAGGGAAAGATCAGGATGCTTCAAAGCAATGTGAATTAATTTTGCTCCTGCCCCACCCTTCCCTCAAGAGGAAAAAGTGGTTGCAACTCCAGACTAGAATGACAACTGCAAAGCACACTTAATTGGAGCAGCCTATTATTCCCTGTGAAGAGAGAAGCATGACTCATTTTTATATAAATTTTAATGGGAGTTCCATGTGCAAGAAAGGGAAAAACAGACCAGTCTTCTCCAAATACAGATACCCAAAGGGGGTATCTATATCATCTATTTGAAATAAAAGGTGCCATATAATAAATATAATTTTCCTAAAGGAGACAAAATGAGCTTCATGCACATTTGCATTGACATAATCTGTGTGAATAACAAGCAACTTTCCTAATGTCATTTTCGCTTGACAGTTTATTTTCTTCTATAGCATAGATGTGAAAATAAATGACAGTAATCAAGGCGTGCCCTCTTCCCTCAGTTGCTTTCGTTCATAGGTAAACTGAGCTTATTCTATCTACAGGGTATCCACTCAGTGTAAACTGCAAGGAATGTTCTTTTCCACAGGTAACAGGAAACAATCAAGGAGATAAAGTACCAGATTAGATCCAGACTGTATGGTGCATGAGAAGACAACCATTATTCACAGCACAGGTAGGAGTCCAACAGTATTGATGATTGCTTGTCCAAAGGTGCTCAAAAGCTGAGCATCCAGTGTTAAACACTTTTACCACAGGCAACAGAATTAATCGTTATGGTTACTTGGATTGCGTCTCCAAAAAAAGAACATAAAAAAATATCTCTTCTTCCACCTGCCCCTCCAATTATTTAGGCTGACAAGGACATTCAGTGTAGACAAAATTGATTTACATTGTATATCTGTTTAACAGTCTTGATTATTACCATTCTTAATATTTTTATTATCATGTTAGAAAAAAATACCAAGAGGACATAATTTTTACTTTTGTAAAATTCATGCAAGACTAACATGTTTTCTCAAAATGCCTTTATTTCAACACAGCTGTTTTCTTCCAGGGAAAAATAATTCTATTAAAATTTCTCTGATGACAGACATGTCATGAGAGGTTTTGAAGGCAAGAATGAGGAATATGTGTGGAAGAGGACATTAACAAATTAATTTTTCTTTCCTGGAGGACTTAATATCATGCAACGGGGCTGAATTTCACAGTCTGAGGAGAAGCTAGTGGATTAACATAGAATAGTAGTCTCAGCAAGTTCCCACACATGTTTCTGAAATAGTCACCATGCTTCCACAAGTGCCAGACGCAGATGTGCACAGGTCCTGGGGATAGCTGATGGATTAGAAACCTTCTGCAGTCACACCCGTCACTGAACAGCACCACACGCAAGTCAGAAATGTAGTCAACAGATGTTCAGGTTGCGGATCCCAATGGATGCTTTCTGACGACAACACAATGAATAGCTACTCTGCACCGAAGGATGTGGCCCATGACTACTGCTAAGGGATGGAGCTGCTCTCACAGCTGCCACACGGGTGACTTCTACTTTGTCTCTGAATGTCCCATATTCAAAGGCTGACATTATTTGGGAAGTTGTCCAGTCAGTACCTGTATTAAACATAAATGACCTAGAGAAGAAAAAGGCTTCTCTTTAGCTTTCCATTCTTGATTCTCTCTTCCATGTATAACAAGGCAAACCTAAATTTGTTAGTAATTAAACATACTCTCTGAAGCCCAAGACTTAATATTGAATTTTGGGATCAGATCACAAAGATTTATTCAATTACTTAAAAGTAAAAAGCTTAGTGATTTTGGAATTAGGTTTGTTTGGAACATCAACATCTCATCCAATAAATTTAGGATAATTCAGAAAAACTTTCACTATGAAAGCAGATACCACATCCACTTGCTTTGGGTTGCATTTGAATCTTGCAGCCCACCCTAGATTCACTGAAATATTAAATGAAGTTCACTTTTGTTTAGAGTCAGTTTGATTCAGCTGTCATTAAGCCTCAGCCCATTCATGGTTTTAAAACACTGCAATATAAGCTCCGTTACCACCCAGAGATCCAGTTGCAGTCAGAATCCCACTTTATGAGGCAGCTAATTCCTTAAACTCTAACTGTTGAAAATAAATAGGCTTATTTACACAACTCTGGAACTACTCATAGGCTACAGTTGCATGCATGTCCATTTTCCATTAAATGCTCAGCCTGGTTCTATAGCATACAAACTGTACACCAGGACATTTCTGGGAAATACCAGGCTTATTGCACGTATGCTGACCAACTGCACGGTACACATAGACAGAAGGACCAAAGCTCCCAGGAAGCCTCGCCCATGCAGTGTGGGATATCACGCGGGTGTCCGGGTAACCCTGGGCAAAAATGTGGCAATCCAATTCTCAGAACTGGTTTTGAGGCCATCCAGTTGGTTGGCACTTTGCCTTAAAGTAATGCTGAGACAGCATGTTTTGTTTTTATTTTGATGATATCTTCTACACCTCCTATTAAAAATGTTTGGAACATTGCTGTAGAACAGACACTCTATGAAGCAGTGAGTGTGGAAAAAAGGACTACAGCAGTACCTAAAACTCACATGAGATTTCACAGTCTAAGTCTAAGCAAATCGCATAAACCCCGCATCTCCTCTGTGAATTACCACATTTTAGAAAGGGCAAAATGCAGATGCAGAGCATACTGCCCAGAGCTGTCAGGGAACTCAGAGTTTTTACTTTATGATCTCATATTTTAATATCCAGAGAATGGATACCCTTAACTGAATTAGTGAAAATATTTCTAGTCATATCAATACAAAACGAAAAATGAAAGACAGGGTCTAAACAAAATTAACACCTTAAATGCTTTTTCCCATGCTGAGAGACATAGACTAATTTTGAGTTAAGGAATAAACCTGACTGTCAAATCCAAATCTCAACACATATTCCACCTTTTTCCCATAGTGCAGGACGGTCGAATCCATTAATTTTATGTTGAGGTTACTTAGCTGGCTTTAACGCAGTTATGCAAAAATTGATTTTTTTTTCTCTGTTTCAAGAGACAAGGCAATGCAAAACTCACGCTGTGTGCCAAACTATTACTGGTCCCTTCAACCCTTCTGAGGTTTCAAAGGAGCTGATTCAGAGTGGACTCACAAACCAAACCTTCCCTTCTGCCCCCGCTTTGGAGGCTGACAAGCCATGATCTTTCCCTGACATCCATGTGATTTGCTACAGCTGAAAGACAAAATTGTTTAATAATAGCTCTTAAGAAATGCAGAAAGTACTAGACATGCCTGAATCGTCATCATCATTAATCTCATTCAGACCATGAGACTTGCGTGACTCAACCCAAAGCCATGGAATGCCCCTAAGCCTGTGCTGAGTTTTATGACCACGGAGAACATTAACTTTCACACAGGCCACTTCTCCCTGTCTTTCCTGGGATTTCTGGTGCTCTGTCTCAAGCAGCTGCATGCAAGCCCTTCTCTGCTATTGCCATTCATGTGTCTAAACCTGACTCAATTAATACTTTTGGGACAAAATCACTAACTCCAGTTCCACAGACAATTTGCCCATTGGTGTGATAGAATTGGCTGAGACAGACTGAAGAGCATTTTCCTTTCATGAAAGTGTGAGTTACACCCTGATTTTTACTACTAGAGGCTTGTTAGAAGCTGTCACAGCAAGAAGTCAGGTGCAACCTTCATTTCTACCCTGGTTCTGCAACCCTTACACATAATGAGTAACACTGACTCATGCAAACTCTTCCCATCAGAGCTGATTTTCCACAAAGATTTTTGATCCACTGTATGGATGTTTCATGCACTGCTCCCTGCTTTTCAATGTTTTCAAGACAATACCTAGGTTTCACTCTCAAGGCGGATGCTCTCTTATATAAAAAAAAGTTATTTTACCAGCTGCAGATATACATCAAAGCAAATGCAGTGAACAATTTGCAAAAACCCTGGCCCTCTTAAATGAAAACCTGAGAACCTTAGACATAAGGTTGCTAACAGACTTCTTGGTAAAACCACAGTCTGCACTGCATGGCAACGAGGAAATGTTAGTGTGCTGTTCTCATGGGGATTTTCCTTTTCAGTTTGTGGTTCAAGATGATTGATAGGTCACCAGGATGTGACAAACTGGGGCTGAAAACAGGGACAGAACTGGGGGTTTGATGGTGCAGATAGTTACATTTATTGTAAGAACTTTGCTCTAGATTTATTAAACAGGTTTCAAGCTTCAGGCACAGATACATGGGTAAACATTTTCTTATAATCACAAATTATTTAGTCTTGTACTGACACTTCTGAACAGGAACAACCATTAGCTTAGTGCTGATATCTACATTTTGAGCACTAACACCTGCTTTTATGCATGCTAGCAATGAAGCAGAGAAAAGTGGCATACTGGAAACAGATTAACGTCTGTTTAAAAGAGACTCCTTGTAACTATGGTTCCTCTCCAGGCAAATCTAGAAATTGGGCCATACGACTGGTAAGATCTCAGGAGGTCTGGACAGTTCAGATCTTGGCTCTCTGTTCAGACATATCTCCAGTTGATGGCATTTTTTTAAAAAATGTTTCTGAGGAAAACAACTTCATGGCTAAATAAGAATGCATAGTTTACTCCTGACTAGAGGAAATGCCCTCTGAATACAAAATTTCGCATGGGATAGATTCATGAAACTTTTCAGGATCCAAGACATTCTGTCAACAGATATACTAAGATAACCCAGTTATTGCCATTTTGACATCTCGCAGAACTTGAATATACAAAAATATCATTCAGTGATTACCTAATACGCTACTATACACACAGGCCTGATGGCATTATTATTTGCGGAGTATTCCACCATTACTTTAGAGGCTATCAGTAAAACCATTCACTAAAGCAATTCTCAGCCCAGACAACTATAATAGGATACAGAGGCTTCCACCTTTATGCCAGAAGTTGGACTAAAGCCCAGGTCAGTAGTGATGAAAACCACTGGATAGCTGTTTGCTAGGTTATGTGAAACGATTCATTAATACCAGCTCCAGTGACCAATAGACACGTGTCAACATCATTAAAACACACCTACGCCTGAATCCCTCAGGGCTTGATGGGGAAAGGAAAACTGTGCCGGGAAAACCAGACTCTAAACTGGGATGACTACACACTGATCAAAATCTAGAAGTCAAATTCTGAAGGATCCATGTGAGTTGAGCAAGCATGCATCTATGAGGCTGCAGTCCTCTATCATCACAACAAAAAAGCGCCAAGGATCAAGTACCATGTACAGTAATTTAGTGTGGATTGCTGTTCTCCCAGTTATGATATTCTTGCTCTTCTAGGCACCATTCTCTACACAAAGTAGAGAAACAGATCTGGAAATAAGCCACCTACACCATAAGCGAGGCTTCTCCAAAAAGTGACAGTGAAAGCAAGTCTTTACAGATTCTTGGGAGTTGTCAGATGAAATACTTGGGGTATTGCCAAGTTTTGAAACCTAAAGCAATTTATAAGAAATATGTTTTCAGATTTAGTGGGAATAAACTATATTTTTAGTTTCCAAAGTATCCCTTGTGGATTCAAAAACAAAGCTAAACAAGGTTTTGGTTTTCAGTCTGAAACTGTCTTCAATTTTGAAAATTAATTTGTTTGCACAAAATAAAATAAAACAATTTAAGAAAATTAAGTTTAAATGTTTACATGGTTGCAATAAAAGTAGATGGCTTAAACAACCCAGTCCAAAATTTCCCTGTAGAATTTTTAAAATTTCATATTTTCATTTCAGTTTGGCATAGGAAAATGTTCCAAGTCTTGACAATTTTCATAGGAGAGAAAAAAACCATAATTATAGCCCTAATAGATTGCTGATATTCAGGGGAAAATAAGTTCTCTACACACCTGGCTTTTTAAAGACAGTAAAGTCCAGGAAAACACTTTGAAACAAATTTACAGGCATGTTGCAAAGAGTGCCTGCTATAAATAGACACAACATATTCTTAGTAGTTGGGTGTGGTCACAAGAAAGTGAAGATGTCTCTCCATAGATACAAAGGTATAAAATCAGACCTTTCTTTGAAGTTCTGCCAAAGCTGTTCCTACTACGCAGTTATATTTGGGTACCTAGTAATTTGGGCTGGAAAGGCAAATAAGCTGGT
Organism: Pterocles gutturalis; assembly: GCF_000699245.1. Lineage (NCBI taxonomy): Eukaryota > Metazoa > Chordata > Aves > Pterocliformes > Pteroclidae > Pterocles > Pterocles gutturalis. The sequence continues at coordinate 58,296 of NW_010113416.1, read as the reverse complement.
AGCTTCCTCACTCTCCTGTATGCTGTTAACTCCATAAAAAGTCATGACATAGCCATGCTAGCCCTGTGCTCCAAGTGGGCTCAGGTGGATCTCTGAAATGAGAAGGAGAGATGTGGCTGGGGATACAGACAGTAGCCAGAGAGGGATACACTGCCGTGGGTGGATCTCCTTTCTCCACCAAATGTTAATAAGGATTCCTTACATTTTTGTGTTACTTCAGTAAGTGCACATTGGAAACAGGATGTGGGACAAAGCTCAAGCTGTTCACTTCCTTCTAAATGTTGTTCTTAACAAATCTGCCTACTGGCCACCAAGTCATTGTCTCTGTATCTGTTTACTGATAGGAAAAAATCTTCAGTCTCTTAATCTGATAGCTTTCCTGGCTACTTATTTAAAGAAGTGGGGGTGGGGGTGGCACTATTAATGAATCAAGCATTCAGAGAGACACTCAAAATGCAAGTAAGCACAAGAAATGCGTTTCATTCCTCAGCAGTTGCTGCGGGAAGAAAAGTGCCTCCTAATGCATCTTCCAAACATACTTCATCTGCTTGGCAACTGTTGTTCTGGTAAACATCCTGAGTGAGCCTATATAGTGTCATCACTTATGATAAACTTCCTCGCCGCTGACACTAATGTTGTTCTTTTTGTAATAGTTTCAGCCCATAGTGAGCTGAAAGTTTTCATGCTCTGCTAGAACACAGTGTGCAGCACCTCAGTGGAAAAATTGGAGGCAGTGAAATCATAGCCCTGGAATTAGACAGTTATCAGATATGCCCCTCTCGAGATGACAAAAACATAGTCATCGTTGTCGATACCAGGAAAGCTTCAGGCTGTACAATGAGTAGCCTAGCCCCAAAGGCTGAGTAACAGAGGCTGTGAAGCAAATAAATTGGGATCAGTTCCATGCAATCCAGGTGAAGAAACACACATGAAGCAAAGCTGGTGAATAATAGTTGGAGCCTAATTTTCATTGTTTGACTGAAAGCAAATTGTTTAGTCATTGGGATGCAAGCAGGTGAGATACAGTGTTGCTCAGCAGACAGATCCCCAGCCTGGAGCTCAGTGCCTGTTCCCCGCTCTGTTGTGTACCTGCTGATACAAACTGGATGAGCCAATCCATCCCCCTTTACCTCAGTTTGCAACTAACTTCCTTAATAAAGCAATTTTAAATTTACTGATAACGAATTCTCTAAGAGCAAAGAACTGTTACACTGTTATTTTATTGTTTTCTTACAGTCTTACATTCAGCCTCCATCTGAGCTTTGAAAAGTCACGGGAAGACTGATTTAAGTATTGTGGTTATTTAGACAATAAATCAATACAAAATCGGACCTTATGATTAACAAGCCCAATTAAATGACAGATTTTGAATTTCAATCATTTGCAGTATGCTACTCAGTAATAATACTGGGTGTGATTTGAAACTATTTTTCACATGATATTGAATTATTATTTTTTAAAACAATTCTAAACTAAAAAACTATGCTTTTTCTATTTCCTCTGCTCCTCTGAGTTCTGCAGGAAAACCTCTAATAAGCATTCTCAACATTTTAAACTCATTTGTGCCGTAAGTTCATCACAGAAAAGCAAGCAATGATCAAAACTGAAAAAGAGAAAAAGAGATGTTGAATAAGAAGTAGAACATCTATTGACTTTAACAAGGCCACTTCGCAAGAAAACGGCAGCGAAAGGAACCCCAAGAATCTTTTTAAAAGCTCTGAAAGCCAGCCAGTTAAAACAAAAATAACATTCGTCTGGCAGACATACTGAAAGGAAGACGGCTGCTAGAATACGCCTCACAATGTAAGACATGTCAAAGGACAAATGACCTATGCAGACTTCCTAGTGACAGATAATGGCAGGAGAGGACAGCCCAAACAGAACACGTATCAGTACTTATTCCAAACTCAGGTTCCCCACAATGCAGATGAACTTATTCTTAGTTTCTTTCACAATCCCTCTCCATTTTTTTTCAAATGTCTGTGAAAATTAAGATGAAACACAACCTTTTTGTAGAAGTTGCTTGTACGAATTTACAAGGAGGCACCTTACAGAGCAGTACAAAGTAGCACACTATTAAACACTTAAATCAGGGATCCTAGCTGTTAATTGTGTATTGATTAAAATATTGTCCAATAATCCATTTAATTTGGCCTGCTAGGAATCAAACTGGAGAACTGAAACCTCTAATACAGTGCACGATTTAATAACTCATACTAAATTCAGATTTCTCAGATTAAGAATATAACTGTAACAGTTTAATGTAACTTTGTAGGTTTAAACATGGATATAGCACTACTTTTGAATATTTGTGATTTTCACAAAAAGGCAGAATAAGGTATAGTACCATCTGCATTCTAAAGGTCTCTAGAATATGGAAGAGTTCTAAGTCCTAACAAATTCCTGGATGAATGATAATCAAATCAAAACCAAAACCTGAAGAAAGTTACTTATTAAAATCAATGGTTAGCAAAAAGCAACTGACTCGCTTTGTGATGTTACACCGAAACGCTGCTTTCTTTCCAGAGTGGGATTTTGTGTAACTTCTGCTAGCAGTGCTGTCTGGTCATTGTTATCCACAAGACCTTACAAATGGTGTGATTTGAAGAGACCAGAAATGCTGGATATGAAAGAGAAAGTAAAGAACCAATCTTAGAAAAAGGCATTCTCTGAAGAACAGACCATGGAGGAAGTCTGAAGAGCTTAATTCACAGGCAGTAATGAAAGATAAAAGTCGCATATCCAGCTGTGTGTACAAGCTACTGTAGTTTCAGAGATAGAGAGTGGGTTGATCTCAGTGTGCTCCTCTCCATAAAAACCCAAGAATCACCCAGCCATAAGTACATTTTCAATAGAGGGATGGCAATCATGGTGCTCTTAGAAGCATTGGGAACCACACTACACACTACTGAAAAAAAAACCACAACCAAACAACCCTTGTGAAATGCACATTTAATTTTAATTTGCTTAAGACCTTGAAATTTTACTCTGGAAATATCAGGACACTCTAAGAGTGAAAAAAACCCCAAACTTAAGATTTTCATTGGTAGAAAGACTTGGCTTGGGATCTGAAGTAAGTATGGTTCAAACAAAAACCTACCTTTGGAAAGTATCACTTTGTAAAAAACATGTGATGGTTCACACAATCTACTTAATCAAATCTCATCTAGAATTTGTAGAAACAAGTGGGAAAGATCTTATGCTGCCTTAAATCAGTGCAAGCTTCTGGCGATGGAAGAGAACAGTGTCACATCCACTACTCTCCCTGTCCTTTCCCTTATACCAGAAGGGCGGGGATCCCACAGCCTGTAATCAGAATGCCTAGGCCAGCAGGCAACTTCATTGTGGATCCACTGATGTTGCTGTGATGCTCATTGATTCCAGTAATCTTATATTTTAAGGAGATATAGCTGGATGTTATGAAAAGATCCAGAATTAAATCAATGTTTGAATGGCAAATGATGCAACAGCAGATCTCAGTTCAGCTACTGTGAGCTTCATGATGTTGGAAAGCATCATGAAGCCAGATTCACTCTGAGCAAAATCAATTCAACCAGCAAATCAGGAATAAGCCATCTAAATAAACAGAAAATCCTAGATAGGTAGCAATTTATTATTAATAATGTACTACAATATTTTTCCCCCAAGGAAATTATTTACATTCTTGAAGCAAAATTAATCGAGTTGTCTGTCAAGTACACTAAACAACACAAAAACCTGATCTTGTGTGACCCGTTATTACTATGTGACCATGAGTATTAACACTGAGCTTGTATCAGAGATGAAAAGGAAAGCAAGCCAGTGAAGGACTCTGAAATGAGAAGATCTTGTCATGTACTTGCAATAAATAAAAGCTGAAAGTTCTTTAAAAAAAGCGGAGATCTCTTTTAGGAACAGCAGAAGTAGCTGACACAGCGTGGAACCAATCTTCCAGATGATCTGCTACCAGTCATTGTGTATAGATCCCACTTGTCTTTCTTGAACAGTCTGAAAGCATATCTTAGACACACCTTACTATATCAATTCCTGAAAGACTCAGCTGACTCTTAAAATTATTTGCTCTGGAAGGATGGGAGATACTGGGATATCTCCCAATATAGCAATCAATTCAAAATATCAAAACAGGAAGTTAAAAAGCAAAAGTCAGACTTACATTAGGACTTGAACATATTACTATGGCTGCCATTCTGCACATATTTGTATCATGTCAGGTGTGGAAAAAAGGTGTTGATATGTTGCCTTGTAATTGCAACAGTAATGTGACTGTGACTGGTGTGATAAAGTGTCATGACCTGAGCACTCTAAGAGTGAGTAATAAAGTCTTTGACTAATACTGTTAATAAATTCAGTGCAGGTCTGCAAACAATGTGTAGTAAGGGTGTTTCAAACATCAGGAAAATACTCAGAGAGTGTTTTCTCACATGGATTGTCCAGCTGAAGTAAAGATTGCGCAGCCAGGCTCAGTGATGGATTACCAAACAGTCAGTGACTGAGGAGTTTCCTGTTAAGATAACAGCTTTCCAGACAATGTGCCAGTCTTCTGTATTCTTGTTCACTTCTGCACCAGTAGAAGAATGTTTGCACGAGGCCTTTTTTCTTACGAATAATAATAACAATGCTTATTTCACCTGCAATAGCCCGGTATTTGAAATCACACTTGCTTTCTGAAATTCAAGCTGACGAGGCACTAATCTTGTTGATGGAACACCAGACTGGGACTTAGGAGAAATCCTTCTATTTACAGCTACTTTGCTGACTTCTTTTGCTCTCTCTCTGCTTCTCTACCTGTGAGGTGATAAAATTACAGACTTCCAAAGGGCTACAAAAAATCCAATTATTGTTGTCTGCTATCAGCATATTTTTCAGTTCGCTTCTTTCTCACTACCTGGGATCATCTTTACTCTGTTAAATAACACTATATCTTGACTTAAAATTTTAAGTCCTATGGTAATTTAAACACATTTGGCCTGATTCCACCTGTGCTGAATGTGTTGATGAAACACAACAAACAAGACAGTAGCCCCTTCTAGACCAAAGGCTGTAACATTTATGTGAACTCCATATAACGCAAGAAAAAGAAACACCATGCAGAACAAAGAGATGAATCCTGTTTCTGATGTAATACACTGAGAAAACATAAGTATCTTTCAAGAAGAATTCAAGTTCTTCTTCTACGGTACTTGGAAGAATACAGCAGATGACAAGTGGCAGGAATACATCTCAGACCTATGTTGATGTAAAAATGTTCAAATGTTTAAGGTCCTGTAGGATATAGTAAGGAGAGACCACTGCATTTTGTTACTAAGGCCCACCTTGAGCTTTGAAGATGTGGATGTGAATCATCAAGTAGATGCTCTTGTAGGTTATCCATGGATATAACCTTTGCTGGGCCCAAGACTTTCAATGCTGTGGTTACGATACATTTTTTAAACGGGATTGTGACAACGTAGAAGCAACTGAAGAACATAACATTGCCTATATTTTATTTTGAAGGGTAACCTAGTCAGGTAGAAACAGGTTTTTTTTTTTTTTTAACTTTTCCTCCTTTGCTTGGCAAAGGAAATTAATTAAAGAATTCACTCATTTGCAAATGTAAAATTTTGGACAGAAATTCCACTAATCTTTAAGGGCACTGTTGCAGCATTTTACCAGTCTTGCATTGTCCTGTATGTAATACGCTACACTAATTTACCATAGAGCTGGCCCCTACTGGCATGTATATAAATAATGGGAGTTACTGGGAAATATAAAAGAAGAAGAAAGAACATCTCCAGCTCCAGAAAGAAACACAAACTACTTGTTGTATGAACTACCTGGATAAAAATATACTCTCAGCAAAGTGTTAACAGACAACAAATTTGGATTCAGTCATGGGACTTAATAATCTCCAAGCCACAGGATATGCCTCCTCCTGGAAAGGGCTTTTCTCTAATTCACCTGAACCCACAGAAACAGAAAATGCTGCCTAGCACTTATGCTTAGAGATGGTCTGAAAAAACTGGGTAACTATGCTGATCTGACCCTTCCATGATGCTCTGAGATTGCCACTGCTTCACTGTTTTAAAAGCCAGTTAGTGCTGTGCTCCGTTCAGCGTGAACATGAACTACATCACTACTAGATAATGTGTGAGACTTGGCAGGTCAAGGAGATGTTGAGAAAATAAAGCAAAACTGCTGCAATCTTTTCTCGCCCAACAAGCAGCCAGGAAATATAGCCATAAGAAAAAGAATTAATAGGACTGATCTAACAGAAATGTCAGGAGACCCAAAAATCAACATACACACTGAGAACTGTGCAACATTTTACACCGCAGCAGAGAGCTAATGGATCCAGGGTTTTCTGAGGCAAGCCACAAAAGTAGGAAAGAAACTTCTCTCTAAGCTGTCCCCATGCAAAGTTGCCACATGCTCACAATATCTGCCTGTCACTGCTTTTAATACAAGAATTGTGAATTGGACAGCTGTCTGTCTAAAACCTTAGCTGTGCCCGTTCAGTGACAAACTGGAACCACCAAATAGCTATTCTCTGTGGGCTATAAAATTATTTTGTTACATTGCGGAAAAGAGTAGTTTAAGAGCTTAGACCTCAATATGAGATTACAAGAAAAGTATTTCTATTTTCTGTGCTAGAAAAGTTTTTGCTCCTCTCAAGAAGGCAAAGTGACTCTCTAGTATAATATGAGTGGCATTTTGTTAATACCAATCTTCTGAAGTCACTGGATCCTCCTGCCCTATTAGCTTGATGCTGAACACAAAGACAGTTAAGTCAGACTTCCCAGTGCAGTAGGCCAAAATCTAAAGAAAACCATAAAAATATATGAACAAGAAAATTTTCTTGTCCTTTGAGTCTGTTCCGAGGCCTGTCTCTTGGAAGAACTTGGTCTCTATATTTCCTTTTGCCTGAGAATGGCTAAGCTGCTGAGCAGAAGTTTTACTGGATCAAACAGGTATAATTTTCTATCGCAGACAGAGGTTGACAAGAGTCTATCAGATTTATTGGACTTCTTCAGCCAGATGTTCCAGAGACACGGAGATGGATTATTGGGAGAAACAGTAAGTAGGTGCAAGAAGCAGAAAGAAGTTGTTCAAAAGAAGACATTAACATTTGAAAAATATAACTGGGTGCCACTTGGATACACATAGTTGCTGCCGAGTGACACTCAAACTTCTCTGGACTTGTAACATTTTGGCCTCATGGCCTTCTGGCATCATGACCAGGTGGCCCACCCTTGGGTTAGAGACTGGGTCTATTCTTGGCTCCTTCTTTGACTTGCTGGGTCATTTTATGTCTCTTGGCAGTTGGCTTTCCCAGATTATCTAGTCTTTGTATACAAATACATCCAAAATCTCGGGAAGATAGCTGATAGTTATCCCTAGGAAGCATTGCTTCAAACAGCAGAGAAACTTGACTATTTAAGACATCATTCTTCAGTTAATTATTAAATCAGTTTTAAGGTTCTTGAACCTAAATAAGTGTTAATTTTGACAGTAAGACAAAAGATTTAGATCAGTTCTCATTTGCTGAACAGCTTCAAATATCCCTAATAATAAAAGGATAAGTCTTGAATAACACCTTTTTAAGAAAACTGTTCTTCACATTTGCTGATGTCTAACAGGAACCAAGTGCCACTGAACTGAAAACAGCTGCCGGTCTTTGGTGTCTGTACAGATAGCACACACGCAAGTAAACAGGGTCAAACTGTCAGAGCAACAACAAAAAGTTTTATCTGATCTTTACAGCACTGCCACTGGAGAAATTTATTTGAACAGAACACATATTATTACACTTCTATGTTCTAAATGTCCTACATGCCAAATTTATGCATAAATATATAGGGACAGAGAACAAAAGCCTACATTTATAAATATGAAGACTCATTAGCTAAAGAGGCTTTCTTCCTACACTTACACACCTGAGTGAATGATGGAAAGGGAAAAAAGACATGTAAATTAATGGAGGACACCTAATCAAGCAGGAGGAGGAAGAATAGGGAAGTGAGTGAAAGCAAAACATTAGGATGAGTTCAGGCCTCACCCTCAGTGTCTTCACTGTTAATGAATCATGTTTCTTTGTAATTGGCGAATACTGCTTTCCCTGGAACCTGCCCAGTTAACTATTCCACATTCCTTGTACAAAAGCTTCACCCAGAGCACTGCAATGGAGTCGGAAAGACCTGTCTGCCCCAGCAGTGACGTGCTGTATCACTGCCCTAGTGTCCTCGTTCCATGATGGGGATAGTCCATCTTACCTATGAGATGTGCATCAGCCAATGGCAAAGGCTAGGTAAATGACTAATCGCTACCATCACAATCACCCCTACGGCGCTGTTGAACTATTGCATTTAGATGCTGCAGAAAGAGCAGCTGGCAGCTCGCTTAGTCTATTTTGGGTGGGCACGTGGGCTCCACCTGTCTTCTGAAAACAGCTGCAGTCATGCTGCTCTGGCGAGTGCGATACCAATCCCTTGCTGATAAGCCTCCCTGGCGGCGGGATATGTCCTCTCAGAGAGGCTGCCAACTTCAGGTTAGTGCTTGACTTGTAGAACGACCCTGATTTAGAGAGCAGCTTGCTTGCTGGCTGGACAGAGCTCACTCACATCTGCCCACAGGGTCCTGGGTGGCCATAGACCATACACTGAGCTCCAGTTAACCTCTCACTTCTGTATGGGAACGATGCAAGATACCGTTCATTACATCTACCCACACATACCACACCCTGCTTCTTTACAGACACCTATCCAATAACAAAAATATTTAAAAAAACTCTTAGGGAAATACACTTCTGAGAACCTGTTTTGCTAACATGCCGCCACTGTGTGACATATATAATCTACAAAAGCTATGTCACAGTAGACTTTTTTATTATTGTACATTCTGTCAAAGGCAGCTTCTTATTTACGAAAGCAGGTATCTAGTAACACAGATATTAACTGTGTAGTTGATGATCGTTGGCTAATACCCTTTTCCTAGACAGCTGTCAGCCTGTACCCTAGCAACCTATTTTATAACCACCTCACATTGCTTTTGGAACAGTATCATTAGCAGAAACAGAGATGGAAGTTTTACTACAGATGCTGTGTGCTTGTACTGTTTCACACAACTAACAGAAGAGTATCTTTTTTTTTTTTTTTTTTTTTTTTTTTTGCAAAGACACAACACAGTCTCTTAGAGCTTCCAGTTACTGAGCCTAACTCTGTCATCAATAGAAGGAAAGAAAAAAGTGAAGCAATGTCTCCTTCGAACCGCAAATGCAAGTAAAATTCAAGTCTTCTCTGGAATTTTTATTTTGAATTGGTGCCATTGCTTAAGCTTCCATGTTAGTAATTGCTAAAATTGTAGATTATTCTTCAACTCCTATCTTTTTTTTTTTTCTGTTGCACAATGTGAGCATTGAAGGTTCTTGTAATAAAATAAGATTTCTGTATTATATAATGCAGCCAGCATTGTCATGTAGAGGAACTGGAAAGTCCCAAAACCAGTGCATACAAAAGAGAGTTCAATTATGTTCTTAATTGTAGGCACAGACTCCAAAAATGACTGCAGGTCACGTTAGGCAGGAAACAGTCACGGAGGTTTGAACTTCAAATCAGAATTAGCTGAACTTTCAGTCTGACTGAAAAGATTCTCCAAGGAAAATTCCTCTTTCTGTCAGTTGCCATTTCCTGCAAATTCATTCATATGGTGAGCTGCTTGGGTGGGGTCAGCTCAGGCAGCCGCAGCAAGTGAGGAAAATCACAGCCAGCTGCTACTGATAAACTGGTGATGCCACTGTATGGAGGTCTGTGATTTGGCAGGGAGGAAACCAGTAAACATTTAGGACTGACACAATCCTCTGTGCCACCCATATTAGCAGCAGCCATAAAGGTCACTGATAATTACAGTGCCTGAGGGCGTTGAAATTATTGTTACTTCCGTGGGAGTGAGAGACAACTGCATGTTAACGGCTGATGCACTTCTGGTCTAGTCTGGGAAACGACAAGCAGCTAAGCCAAACTGGCTTCGCGCCTGCAGCTGTCGATAACCTGTGGAGAACAGTCCAAACCACCAGATATATCACCCACAAACCCTTACAGGTAAAGGAAAAGAACAAAATAGACTGTGGATGTGGGTTTTACGTGGTAGCAACCATGATGCATGTATCAGAGATGTGTTGGTGACAAACCCAACCTCTCTCTTGGTCCTTTCGCTTTGCTGGCCTTCAGCTGGAAGTCTGAACTTCTCTAGTCAAAGAATTCAGTTTAGTGCTGAAAAATGAAATTTGATAAAGCATACTTTCTGTTACCAGCTGATGATAAAATATGACGTGTTTTGAACACATGAATCGTTCCAGTACAATGCTGCAGTGTTTTCAAAGTAGGCAAGATTATTGTGGTGGGTCATGTTTGTTTCATTATTATCCCCTCTGTGAAGGTACAGGTAACTATGTACATTTAGCCTTGGTCCTAGGAAAAGCAGTTTTAGAGGAGAGTTTGGCAGAACACCTTCCTTAGCTCTATCACATAAGGTTCTCCTTCTAAAAAAAAAACCAAACTAGTATTTTGTAAATAACGGAAATACACATCATATGAAGCTGAGAATTGTAATCTTCTATCTTGACTGTATTTTCAAACACTTATCCATTAGTGCAGGAACAGAAATGTGAGGCAAGAAGACCAGAAAGCAAATGGAGAAGCCTTCCTACAGCATCTCTGAAATTCCAAAAAACTTTTAAGTTCTTGGGCTGACTTATTGCCTCCTTATATAAGAAGCTCTACATAATTTTTTCTCGTATTCTCTACAATGTGTTCCACTACCACTCAACTACATTCAGAACTAAAATTATCCTTTATCAAAGAAGAAACAGTCACCAGAGTTGTTCTATTCCATCTTCTTACCCAGCAGCACAAACACCAATACCCAAACTGCCCTTTAAAAGTGTTTATCTAGTCTGTCCTTATCTAATCTGTCCTTAAAAACAATGTCTCTTAGCAACCTATTTTCAAACCTAATTACTGCTGCTGTCTAGCCACTCCCTCTGAACACTCTCTTCTCTGGCAAGAACACTGCCATCTTGCATTTTTTGCCCTTTGCTTTTTAATTAACCCGCATCCCACAGAGCTCAAGAGAGCTTTTTCCTCCACCATGTCAGCAATTCAGTTTTCACTTTTTCTAACTTTTCACATATTTATAGGCTCCGCTACTATTATACAGTAACTTGATTGCTGCTGCTAACTTTTTTTTATTCCTCATTTATTTTCCCCTGTTCCTGACAGCTGCTATCCAAATTAGTGGAAATGTCTGCAGAGGTTTACATTAGGTTCTTGCTTGGATACATTTCAGATTTCTTCTCCAACTTAAGTTCTTCAAGACTTCATGGTGTCTGTACAACTAATTTTACTTGCTTCCTGCAGTCCACCACGATCCTTGCCATACAGTCAAACATCCCTTTGAGATGTACATTTTTCCACTATGTTTTTGTGCTCTCTTCCATGAGTTCTTTCATTTGAAATGGCAGCTGTCCTCCAATGAAAGCATTTTTTTTTACCCCTTCATTAAATTCTTGAGAACCCATCTCTTCTACAAGAATTTTAGCAGTAATGAGCTCGTAATTCTCTCTGCTGTTTATACCTGTCTTTCAGAATCTCACGACATCTCATCTTGCTGGCACATTCTTGTTACAGGAGAACCCCATGCATGTTTAGGTGCTAGAGGAATAACTGCAGTATTAATTCAGTCTTTTGAGACCTGGCCTACAAAAGTCATGGGAACTGTTCTCAAAGAAAGACACACCAGGTATGGAGGAACATTTCACTTAACCTTGGCTAGAGCTACCAGTGGTTTTAAAAGCATTTAGTTTAAAAAAGTTCTTCCTCAATTGTATGATCCTATCTTTCCTCATTAACTCTTTCTCTGACTTCCTGTTTTCAAGGTAATGGTTCCGCATTGTGGTGAACACCAGTAACTAAAGAATCAACAAACCTTTCTCCAAAGACTGCAAGACAATCCTCTGTCATGGTTTGTTGGCTCTGTGTGTGAGAGTATTTCATGGGGAAGGTATATTACCTTTCCATTAAATGATGATGGAAGTTCAAGTGACCTTTAATAAAGTCTAGTTACGTTGCAGCTTTGGGAAAATAGCCAAGATACACACTGTAAGGACTAAGTGAAAACAAACTAGCATAAAGAGCTGCTTCAAAACACTTTATTTACAAATTTACATGATGATGATTCTAAGCCAAGAGGCATGCACGTCTCTCCCTTTGTGACTGACTGATAGTTACAGTAGCCCTGTCTCAGAACCCTGCCTCATGCTGAGATTCTGGCAACCTCTCCAGTGTTAACAGCTAAGCTCCTCCCTTCCACAGCTGGACTCATTCTTCCTCTTTTCATTTTATCTTTACTACTAGTTCTATTCCAGCTTCTTAGAGTTTGAGGGTCAAAATTCTCGTATTTGCTTTATGTTAATCAAGGAAAACTTTGAAAGAAATATTTTTACAAATACATAATGCTTACAGGGGGAAATCTCCCCCAGAATCATCATTAACCAATATGCCAGCATCTATATCCTCCTGGATCCAGACTTCTTAGACAGCAAAGGTCATGTCAATACCGTAAAAACACCTCTCTTATATGTCAGTGGCAGCATGGTCACAACAGCACAGAACTCAGGATGAGTAAGTTTTTCAGTTGCTCTCTATATTTAATCTTTTCTTTAGTAATCATATTAACAGTAATCCCAGGTCCTTTCTAATTTTTCCCAAATCTGTGTTCAAAGAATCAAAATTCCAATTCAGGAGCAGATCTGAATTTTATATTCAAGCAAGGTGTTTCCCAATGGCCACTACTCTATGATACACAGCAAAGTTACAGGTTTAAAAAAAAAGAAAATAAAACCATCATCAACTGCTGTTTTGAAGTCATTACTGACAACAAAGTTATGCTGGAACGTAGCGCATACCAACTGAAATATATTGTAGTTATAGTCTAATACCTTGCTAAGCCATTAAAGAAACTTCCCTGTGGGGCATATGTGAAGTTTGACATACTGCTTGTAACTATGGTGAAGACTAGATTACGGCATTTTCTGCTACATTTCACTGTAAAAATGTGTTACTCCTAGAGTCAGTGCAGACTCTGCTTCTTTAGGACACTCCTGGCAGCTCATAAAAAGAGAAATGAGTTGAGCAGGGGGTAACTAAATAATTATAATACTTAAGCAGCATACAGATGGACCAAGCCAGGGTTTTAAACACATCTCAGACATAATTTATTTGCCCACAGTACACCTGCCCTTTCTCTAAGGCCTTTATCCATATACCTCATCTTAGCAAGAGCATTTTGATACAACGGACAGAAAATTTTAGAAAGAAAAGCAATGAGGGTTCTTCAGCTATCACAAATGTGCTGGGAACTGTTCACTTCGACACACCCATTCAGAGCCCGGCAGCGCTGCAACCATTACAGAAGTAACCACTGCTGCTCAAACAAATGAGATATATATTTACTATACACACACACAGAGCCCTTGGGTGATAATGGCCATGAAAAATTTATTTTGTTAGACTCCTGGAACCAGTGCAGAGAAAAAATAATGTAGAAGTGTAATTGTTATCCCTAACCACAAAATGCATTGAGGCAATTGCTGTCACAGTGAGAGTCTGTTGAAAGTATGGCCATTTCCCTCAAATGTGGTTGAGCCTGCATCATCTGAAATTTCTGAAGCATTTTGTCATTTTGGACATAAAATATTTTTTCCTCTGTATTAATGTTTCATTTTTAAATACGATTTGAAGCAGATAACCAAGCTACAGAATGTTAATTGATAAGCAACTGTATTTTGTGGTCACTTCTAACCCCCTTTGTTCCAAAATCTCGTCAGTCAACCCCAAAGAAACCTTAGGAAGTCAGAAAAAAGTATTCTTGACATAAAAGCTCTCCAAATTTCAGCCACAGATCACCGCAATTTTGCTTCTGTTCAGCAAGGCTGTGTCAAAATGCAGTATGTATTAGCTGTTAGTGCAGCCCACATAAACTCAAGAATGCAGTTGTTGTGTGCTGGCAGGGGGGAAGGGGGGGCCATCACCATCCCCACCATCACCCCTCTTTACTGTCTGAAACGGAGCTGGGAGAGCAAACTAAGTATGTAACAGCAGTCACACTGTCAAACCGAGCTTTACCAGAGCTATTCCAAATTCCCTAATGTACCACTGTTCTTAGTTTAAACTTAATGATCTACAATTCCCTTTTTATAGATCTGGAATTGCCCTTTACAAGCAATACAAAGCTGTCTGTGGTCGTACACACCAGCACAGCTGCAGTTACAGTTCTAAAGCATCTCGGGTAACTCTTACAAATAATAAAACTTTATATAAAGACAGATGCAAGAAAGCCGTTAGCTATCTATCAGAAAAGCTTTTGCTGTCTGGAGCATAAACTTATTAGCAACCGTAAGTGTTTTTATTCATAAAAAAAAAAACTTACGTGTTTCTGTTAGACAAAGCTTCAGCAAACATAATCCAAAAGTTGCCCATAAGGAAAAGTTGGCCATTGTTTTCTCAGAACTGTTTCGCAAAAACCAGAGATCCTTGCAAGCTGCAGAAAGAAGAAAAGCCCCAGTGCTTGTTAAGCCTACAGTCAATGAGTCTGAAGTTTGCTGCACTTTTTATTCCGATTCAAAGGAACTGAAGTAATGACATAACTGGGAGGGGGAGCTCCATCAAAAGTCACACCCACACTGCAACAAAAGTTACCCAGCAGTGGAGGAAGGGAGGCTGGGAGGGGAACTAGTACTGACTAAGCAGCCACACTCAAGTTTTAAAGAGGCACTGAACCTCCTCTTCTTACACAAGTACAGTTGAAAGTTATACTTACTGCTCTTGCAGGAAAATTTGTGTCATCTCTTGTGAGTTAGCTCAGAAAGGCACTGTTTGTGGTAAGCTTCCTCTCCTGCATCTGAAAATCTCCTCACTATTGCAAACCAGTGGAACATAAAGCACTAGAGTGTCTGAACCCCAGCAAGGCATCTACAACTGCCTGGATGTTTCCCAAAAATATTTTGCTTATTTTGCCCCATCTCACTTTTTTCTCTTTTTGCAGTACAATTTAGAGTAAGCAAAATGCCTGCTCTGCCATGAATTTTTCTGAAATGTTTCTGTTTGTCCCTGGAAGATAACCTCATGCAGAAGAGAGGTCGAGGCAGTTAAGTCACAGCCCATTCTACCCTTGGCTTCTCTGCACAGGCTGCTCCAGCAAAAGTGGTAACTACCTAATTGCAGTGCCAGCAGTGAGACTGAGGAGTAAGGCTGATATGTCATTGTATTGGTGGCACAAGGCACAGAATGAATTATTCCTCCTATTCCCAATTCGCAAAGCAGAGAAAGAGGATGAGAACATATGACAGTCTTTGACATCCAGACAAGCGCTCGGTTTCTGAGGGACTTGTTTCTGAGTTCCTTGCAGTAGGGCGTTTTGTGTGACTCTGGATGCCACATGAAATCCCTGCTGAAAACCTCAAAGCCTCGGTAGATAAATGAAAGGCATGTCTGCTGTGTGCCTCAGCAGCTTCTCATGGTGTCTCCAGACACTGGCCTGGCTTCAGAGCTGCAGGACTGTGACAGTGGTTTGTGTGCAGTGCAATAAGGGGTTGGTCAGGGATAACCAAACCCAGTACATCTCCCCTTTAACAACCAGCATCTGGCAATGACTGACAGACGGCCATGCCCCGATTTCAGTTTCACTCAGCAAATTGGAAATGAATGGTTCCGTCTCAGATTACGATTTTGTCAATCCTCCCACTTGAAAGAAATTTCTGATTAATTTTTAATCTCTGTTAACACAAACAATAGAAAAAAATACAGACAGGTCTTTCCAGCCACAGGCACAAGAACATTACACAAAGAGGTTTTCAGGACTTTGCCTTTTCTTTGACTTTTGACTTAGAGATGGCTGTATACCCTTTCCTCAGTCAGCCAAATTTTTAGCGACAGGTTCTAACAGGCTTTTCCTACAGGTCTAGAATATCTGATGGGAGAAGGTTAAAATGAAAATCTTTCCTTAAAACACAGGGGAACTTTTTATTAAGAAGCTAGCAACTTTGAAGTTACACATAAAACATGTTTTATTTAGTGAATATACTACTTTTTCTTTTGAAAAAAAGGCTTTAAAAGCAAGGAAAAAACAATCTCCTATACACTTTACTGTTTATAGTAGAGGAAAAGAAATAGTTCTGTGAATTCCTGTATGTTTACAGCTATAGATATTTTGGCATCAAAATATATGAATAAAGTTTAGTGGGATTGAAAATGCTGGTACACAGTCAATGCATGTTTTAAGTTTACTAGGCATATCTTTTTCTTCAATTGCTAAATTATTTTTAAAATTCACCCCTATGGATGAAACAAAAGAATGGAATATTTAATTAAAATTTAGGTATCTTTGAGTCTTATTTTTTTTATTAACACAAAATACCTCTCTGTTAATGTCCTATATGCAAAATCATATGGAATGAAAAAATGAAAATAAATTTTCTTTAGCACAGGAAAATGGAGAATAATGTCCATTTCAGGGATGTGGGCAAGTGTTACAGAGGCAAAAGTCTTATTTTACCAGGAGTGGAAATTCCTTGTGTCTTCATGGTCTGAAGTTTCTAATTTTAGCCCTTCTGACATCAGATTATGAACAGGTTGTTTTCACAATACTGAATATTACTTGATATGCATCTTAGAGTTCTCAATATTTCTGCATGTGTTTGGCAGGGGTGGGTGGTATTCCACTTTGGAAAGTCTCTCTCTTGCTTGTTGCCATATAAAATTGGGCTAAAATTAGGCACATTTAGACCAGGTGCATGAATGCGCTAGTACCTAATGCAAAAAGAAAAGACAGATGTACGTAAGAAAAATAATTCAACACAGCGCATCTTTTCATGTGATAAACCACAGAAATCATTCATGAACTGTGTGTATATAACACCTAAGTTTGTCCATTTCACATGCCATCTGCTGCTTCCATGCCAGCCTGGGACACACACTTGCATTCCAACGCTCTGAGCACTTCAAAGAGCTGCCATTAACAAATAAATAGAAAAGCTGGCGCAAAAATATTTCCTTCTTTCCCACCCAAACATGGAATTTCTCCCCTAAAACATGTTGGCCTGAGGCAGACAGCAGTCCAAATTTAGCCTGGGGGCAGGGCCTGATGCTACCTAGAAAATTTAGTCCAAGGAGGTATACAGCTCTGGTAAAAGGTTTTTTCTTTTGTTTGGGTTTTTTTTTTTTTTGTGAGAAATACATAACTTTTCCTTTAGCTTGGGATGATGTACTAAAGTATATAGGAACAGAAAAACCTTAAAGCAAACCTTCAGCTGAGGAAATGCAGCAGAGCATCGCTTTCAGTTGAGCCTATCAGTTTATCCCCATTGTGGATTTGTTTCTATGACATTATTGTTAACAACACAAATCTCACAGTTAAATATTTGAGCTTTTGGAATTTGCTTACTCCCTTGGTAACAAGCAGTTAAATTACTGTCACTAAAATTTTGAAAAATAATAAATGGTACCAAATGAATTCAATTTTCAAAAGAGAATGAAACAACACAACTGAAAAGGATAAAAAGTCAGCGTTTTAAAAAAGTGGTTTTCTGTGAAGCCTTTGACACAGCGGATACAGAATCTACGATGGTACAATATAGAACAGCAACACCAAAATAACTCATTCGTGATTTTATCGCATATGTGAACTGTAGCCAGCACCAATTAATTTTGATAAAAGTCCTATTAGGGAGTACTGTGTTGGAGCCCTAGAAAAGGAACATATATGGATTACAGAAATATAAAGAGATGTTTTTGTGGGAATCCCCATAGAGCATGAAATTCTGGCCTAGCTCAAGTCAAAAGTCAAAGGCTGAAATTCCACTGAATTCAGTGGGGCAGCCTCTCCCTATAATGTATATTTATTTAGATTTTATTATGTGGACACACCAGAAAGTGAATGTACCTGAACTTATGACGAAAAAAAATTACACCGATGGAGATCAATTTCACTGTCAAAGGGGAACAATTGAAAGGGAGGAATAATGGAATTTTGTTTCTGTCAAAAATGCTGGCATTTCTATTGCAAAAACCAGAAACTTTGCAAAAGAAAGCTCCTAATTTGAAAACCTTTTTCTTTTTCTATTATCAGCAGAAATATTTTTTTTAAATTAAAAAAAATATCCTTTTCTGAACGTATTTTGGTGGAAATTTCAAGCTTGTTATGGAGAGCTGAAGAACATAATCTTGGTGAGTATAAAAAGCACAAATCTCATTAGGTAATTCTGGTCATGGCAGTGTTAGTTCTGCATAGACTACATCTGGTCTGTGAGACTGGCTGTAAATCTGTTTCAGGGAGGAGGGAGAATTTCAGAACCATTTAACTGTAATCTCAATAAGATATGGTATTTTTAATATGATTTTCTCCTCTGTCCTTAGACTGCAGTCTTGTTTTGTGCATTTCAGACTGGATTTAATTTCCATGATCAACCCTGAAACCAGGTTTTGTAATGGAAACGATTGTAAATGGCTCAGTGTAGCAAATCCTGTACTGCACACATCTCCTGGGCTCTGCGCGCTGATAGGAAGGCATAAGAAGAGCCTGTGCTGGTTTAAGCCAGAAAAGTGACTCTTTTGGCTGGAGGTCAAAGCACTCCCTTGGGAAGTTGGGCATCCAGTTCTACTCCCATCAGCCTTTTGTTCCTGGATTTAATTTACAGCCTGTGTCCTGCAAAGAGTTAGGAAGATGAACAATGGCTCCTAGTTGTTTACTTCTGAAAAAGGCAGCAACCCAGATTGGCACCTACCACGTGGATTCATCAGCCTGTTCTACTGGTTTGCCCCAGGTCCCTAAACAACTCGCTAATCCAACACAGCCAAAATCTGAACAGCCAGAATTGCTCAAGTAGGCCGTAAGAAACTCTTTGCAGCAAGGTTTCTCCTGCAGCAGACCATGGGGCCCCATCAGCTTTCTTCTTCTAGCAGAATCCCAAAGCACGCAGTCCCTGGCTGACCCACACAGCTCCCCCGCAGAGCACAGGCAGGACATCACAGACCCAGCCGCGTTCACGACATCCACACCATTCACACCACTATACCCAGTTAGTTACTGCAGCACTGTTGGAGATGGGGCAGGAAACCTACACGCAGCAGCCGCCGCCAGATGTCCAAGCGTGCAGCACAGAGCTGCTGAACGTATTAGTGACTAATTGAGCTGCAAGCAGCTGTGCAGAGGGCTGGGGGGTGGGGGGAGTACAGGGGGAACTGAGGGGAGAAGGGGAAAAACATTTTCTCAGTCTGCCTCTGCCCCTTCCTCCCCCTTGTTGGCCCTCCCAGCACACACCAATTATATATCAGAGCATCAGCTGACACCTTTGTGCTAAGCATTCTGTGTCCCCACTTTCATTTTTTTCATTTGCAGTTTGACAATAGGTAAATCAAGCTCGTACCAGGCCATCTCCAGGATGTGCTTTTTCTCATCTCCCTCCATCTCCTCCCCACTGTCTTTCCATTCTCTTCCTTTTGATTTTGCTTCTTGACTTCTGCCTTGATTTCTCTTTCTCATCTCCACTAATTTCTCCTTTTTTTTTAGCTCACATCCTTTCTCATCCACTCTCCCTTCTATGCGGCATGTTGGAATAATTAAATCAAACATTTAAAGCTGCAGAAGAGCAGGTGAGCTTTACAAAATGCAAACATTCACATGACTCAGGAAATCCCTGATATTTACATAAGCAAACTGTTAACTGTACTTGCAGATAAATCCTTAGGAGCTCTTATGCCTAATACAGACCTGACCAGAGCCCTTCAAAGTCAGGGGAAATTTTGTACTGATTTTGTGGAATTTTGAGTCAAGCCAGCTGTGAATCTCTATTATGATAACTCTGCATAATGTGTTACGGTTCCCTGTGTACATGTAATCTGAGAGGATAGAGGGATTACATCAGATTTATAGCCACTGCTAAAATATTTTCCTATCTAAAGAAAGTTAAAAAACCAAATTTTAGTTGGATTCATTCATGGAATGATTTTTGTTCACACCAGGTCTGTTTGTACCAGTCTTGCCCTAGCCACATATAACATAGCCGTGTTTAGGCTGTGCCCTAAACATAGCAGCGTGGGAATGAATAGTTAAGCCTGTCTTTTCCAGTTACAAAGAACACTAAAAACAGACCTGGTCTGTATATAAACAGAAACTTACTGAATTTCACTGTTAGTCAGTTTATGACCCCTATGAAAGCTGGAAGGAAGGCAAAGTATCCTAATTTTAGACCGTAATAGGCATGTTTGTTTTCAGAGACAAAGATAATAGCTGGTTCCAGTCTGGCCCTAGGAAGGAAGGAAGGTGCAGGTGTGTGCACATCATATGATGAACAGGGTGAGGAGGCTGACAGGCATAGCCGTGCTAGGTTTTGGACTGCTAATCTTGCTGGGTAAAATACGCACCAAGCAGTCTGCCCCTCTTATATGGCTTTGGTTAATGCATTGCTGCAGAAGTAGCATGTTCTTCCTCAAACAGTCGGTCCTTTTGCCTTGTTGGATGTACAGACACCAGCAGCAACTATCAGTCTCCTCTTCCCGCTCAAAAAAAAAAAAAAAAAATTTAACCTGTTAGTTCTGCAGGTTAAACGTAGCCAGGAATCAATGAACTCCTCTCCTCCTGGTGCAACAGCAGGAGTTTGCTTACTGAGGTTTGATCCTTTCCCATCTGGGCATACCCAGACAAAGCCAGGACAGCTTCCTCCCTGAGCCCAGCTGGGAAACAAAAAGCCCAAGGAGGTGTCTCAGGTCCAAACAGCACCAAGTGGAAACCCCCCCAGTTTTCCCCTGGGACCTCAGTTGGAGTGTGTAGAGGTGGCAGTTAGGAAAGCACTTCT
Organism: Pterocles gutturalis; assembly: GCF_000699245.1. NCBI lineage: Eukaryota > Metazoa > Chordata > Aves > Pterocliformes > Pteroclidae > Pterocles > Pterocles gutturalis. The sequence goes on along the minus strand of NW_010113416.1, from coordinate 37,415 downwards.
AATTTCTAAGCTCTATAGAATTTATGTGGGAATTGTCAAGGAAAATAAATGACCTGTGAGGGAAGTTGCTTTCTGTGTATAAATAAACAAAAGAAGGTAATTCTGGGTGACTCTGAAACAGGAGACAGGACAGAAAATATATTTCATAGAACTGTTGAAACAGAAACTCTGTTTTTGCACATTTCCATGTTCCTGAATTTCTGGCAGAGAAATAGATAAGGGAGGAGCTGAATGCTATTACAACTCAGTAAGTATATCTTAGAACTGGGAGTTGCCTACTTAACACCTTGACTTAAGTAACAATGAAAACCAATATTTTAGAAATGAAAAATAAACAATTATTTGGGATATTATTACATAGTTGGTAAGAGTTTAATTATGTATTGAAGTTTATTTCTTTCATTACATACCTAGAATAACACGGCTGTATTTGAGAATGTATGTTTCTTGCTGACCAAAATATGATATTACTTGTGGTTTATTGGCTTAGCCCTTTTTTTAGTATTATTGAGTGACAATAAGTATTGAAATTAAGAAAAAGATATTACCTTGAATATGATTTTGAAAATGTGCTTGCATTCAGTTGCAGTCCTTTCGGGTTGCCTTTTGAGGCATATTTGGGGTGACAGGATCTACCAGCAAGAGATATTAGCCAGACAGAAATTCTATACAGAAAAAAAGAAAATTAATGGTTTATGCAATTGTAAATTACAAAATTTGCACTATGCTGGTGATTCATATAAATACACTATTCATCAAATGACAGAGTATCACATGGTCATCATTGCTAACCACCCTCATAATTTTTTGGTTCCTGCATACTACTTTTTCAATCATTTGTGACTCATTGGTAAATAAAACATTTGTTCAGAAATTTACCAGATTCTTCTGAATAATGCATGCCTAAAATATTTGCAGAAATGTACAACTGGCAATAAATAAACTGGCAAAAATAAATTATGAGTTATTTGTTCACCTCTGAAACGTTAATTATATATGCTAAAATTTTTTTGAAGTGTTGGAAGGATTAAGCAGGTCGTGTCTGAACAGCATTTTGAACAAGTCAGATCTGGAAAGCTATTAAGACTCCTTGAGATTTTAAAGTTTCAGCCTACTTGCGTTGAATTTACAAGACATGATCTATATCTGAGTCACCTGTGATTTCAAACATATTATATGAGAGCAAATTCAGTGATATGCAAACGGATATGAGAACTAGCAAGAGAGTCTGCAGTTTATTTGCTGTCCATTGTACCTGGAGTCCCATCAGTAAAATGTCCTTCTTCCTATCTTTTGCAAGATACATTAAGATAAAGATGCTTATACACATAAAGATTTAGCTGGCATTAATACTCCACCCAGTTTGCTTTCTATAACCAACCCTTCTTTAATTGTTACAAGAATTTAATGAGAAGTTTCACTAGGGGAATGGGTAGGAGAGGCAGAAATAACAGAAGGAAGAAAAAACCGTCCTGTAAGTCTGATAGATGTGGTACTATAATAAACTCTGCACACCACTATCTATCAAGCAGGAACCACCAGCTGATACCACAAAAAGAGTATCGTACTAAAAAGTTTTTTGAGAGTCTTGGGACAAAATAGAATGTGTTGAGTACACTCCTGCAAAGATTCTTTACCTTATACAGGAGAAAAGTCACTGGTATTAGCTAGCCCAGGAAGCAGAGATCTACATCAACATCAACTCTTACAAATGTGTTACTCCCTAAGTGATTAATTATATGAGGCATATCTTAAGGAGCATAGATGTGAGATAGACAGGCTATGAATGTTCAACAGTCTAGTTCAAATAAAGATATAAGGATACTAAAGCTTATCTCAACTATTTAAGGATTCCTTTTTAAATTCTCCCTCCCATATTCAAATTCAGTTCTTCAATCCCAGCCTAGCTAGTTTTTCCTCTCTTCTTAATCACTCCTTTCTCTACAGACAGATATCTGAAACCCAGTTCACATGGCCTGGTGTTTGCTGAACTTAGCAATTGCAGAATACTTTGCACTTTTTCTAGTTTAGCCCATTAGAAAAATAGTTGAATCACTCATAGAAAACTGAGAAATAAAAAGGTAAAAATACACCATGCACTGCTAGTCACATGCAGCCAGAAACGCTCACTGAATGTCTGAGGAGGTTCAGATTGCATCTCTCAAGAGATAACTCATTTCCTTCCAAAAAATGTAGAGGGCACAGCAGATACTTTGCACAATATTGTTAGGTATGAGAATTTCAGAGAATAGAGATATCCTTCTCCTCTAACTGCAAATATGGGTTACAATCTTAATTATTCAGATTGTGATTATCTGAATTAGAATGCAGCCAAGGCTATAAGACTAAGCACACACATAGGAGTGATTAAGACTAGAACATTTGATTGTACTGGTTTATTGCCTGGCGTATGGAAGACACAGGTTCAAGTCCTTTACCTGCTATGACCATTTCAACCACGGCTGCTCTCCCAAGAGTGTGTGGTAGCTAGTGGCCGGTTTGGTCCCCTTGAATTGGGTGTCTGTCAAGCATTCATGTTGAAGTTGCTCCATTTTGCTTAGACTGTTAGAGAAATATTAGGCCAGAGAGTAAAACTGAACCTATGGCTGGATGGCTTTGTTTGACACACTTGTGGGAGAATCAAAGTCCTCTTGTTTCCTCAGGGAGTAGGCAGTTTAGCATGTATTTGCACATCTGCATAGCAAAGAAAGCTCTAGCCTGCTGTCAGCTGAGCCTGCTCCGGAGCTGAAAACATTGTAGCCACAGCTGGATGGCATTGCATATGAGATAATTAGCCTTGCAGATCAACCTAACTAGCTACGACTAGCTGCTTTCTGGTGGTGATCTAGGTCTTTCAGGAACTCATGCCTCTACATAGCTTGGCATTACATCATGTGGAAGCACCAGCTGGGTACATCTCTGCCCTCTACTACGTGTGCTGAAGTCATGTCCCTAGTCCCTTGAGGTGAGCTTACCTGAAGAACACAGAACGTTATGGGATTTAGTCATAAGTCACCAGTAACACTACTTGTGGTCTTTCAGATAAGAAGGGGAATACCTCCCATTGGGCCAGTCTTTTTTCCTTTTTTTTCTTTTGCAAGGCTCTTCAGGATTTCAGATTTTGCTGTTATGGATTTAGGCTGAAGCAATATCCTATTCAGTAGCAGATTTTGGCCTTGCCAAATAAGAAGTTCTTTGCCAAGGAGGAAGTCTGGCCAAGCAAGACTAGGAAAAATTCCTCCTGAGAATCAACTGGAGTAAGTGATAAAATTCAGACAGCAAAAAAATTAAGCTGAACATTAGGAAGGTCCTGCTGTGATAACAGCATACATAGTGGAATAGCTTCTGAGAAGATGCTCATCCTTGCTGAATGATGGATGAGATGACTAGACCTTTTTAATTGTGAGTGTGTAAGTTCCTTAAGAGGATCCCACATCTGAAGTGCTATAATTGAAACATCTGAACACTCCTTGAAACCAGCACTAGGAATTAACCACATCATGGTAGGATTTGCCACTCCTCAGAGACTACTGCAGACAAGGGGTGCTTGCAGTCACACAGTTTCGGGCTGAAACTCAGCTGGTAGCTTCCTCTGTTTCTTGGAACACAGGTTAATTACTCCACGGGAAAGAACTTTTGCATTTTAACCTGCATCATATCTATTCATGTTATTGACCATCTCACAGACATCCTGCATTTTACATTCCTCAAGAATCCATTTTTTTCATCCCTGACAGATGAGGCATTATCAGTAGATAGGCAATTACTAGGTGAAAAATGAGGAACAATATGAGTATGAATCTATGAGATTCATTCTTAATGGTGTCTTACTTTGTGCTCCAAAAGAAACACCAACTTATCTACACTTTCTTCCACTCAGCACCTTTGTCATGGAAAGACAGCCCTATGTTCTGGGCTATGCAATGCAACTAGAGCCTCACAGGATCAAGATCTTAGAATAATTTCTACTGCCTCACAGATACAGTAATTGTTTTTGACATAAACAAGAGAAAAAATATGGTTTGATGCCTGACTGAACTGAAAATACAAGTCACAGGAATTGCAAAGAAAAATTCTATACTTGGTGGCCTTCTATGACATGGTCACAGCATTGGTGGATAAAGGAAAAGCAACTGATATCAAGTACCTGGACTTGTGCAAGTAATTTGACACTGACCCACATGACATCCTTGTCTATAAATTGCAGAGACACGGATTTGATGGAAAGACCACTCACTGGATAAGGAACTGACTGGATGGTGGCACTCAAAGAGTTGTGGTCAATGGCTCCAATGTCCAAGTGGAGACCAGTGATGAGTGGTGTTCTGCAGGGGTCGGTACTGGGACCAGTGTTGTTTAACATCTTTGTTGGAGACATGGACAGTGGGATCGAGTGCACCCTCAGCAAGTTTGCCGATGACACCAAGCTGTGTGGTGTGGTGGACACGCTGGAGGGAAGGAATGCCATCCAGAGGGACCTGGACAGGCTGGAGACGGGGGACCATGCCAACCTCACGAAATTTAACAAGGCCAAGTGCAAGGTCCTGCACCTGGGTTGGGGCAATCCCAAGCACAGATACAGGCTGGGAGGAGAATGGATTAAGATAAGCCCTAAGGAGAAGGACTTGTGGGTGTTGGTTGATGAGACGCTGAACATGAGCTGGCAATGTAAACTTGCAATCCCAGAAAGCCAACTGTATCCTGGGCTGCATCAAAAGAAGTGTGACCAGCAGGTCAAGGGAGGGGATTCTCCCCCTCTGCTCTCGTGAGACCCCACCTGCAGTGCTGCATCCAGCTCTGAGGTTCTCAGCACAGGTAGGACATGGACCTGTTGGAGTGAGTCCAGAGGAGGGCCACAGAGATGGTCAGAGGGCTGGAGCACCTCTCATACAAGGACAGGTTGAAAGAATTGGGGTTTTTCAGCCTGGAGAAGAGAAGGTTCCAGGGACACCTTCTAGCAGCCTTGCAGTACTTAAAGGGGGCTACAGGAGGGATGGGGAGGGACTCTTTATCAGGGAGTGTAGTGACAGGACAAGGGTTAATGGCTTTAGGTGAAAAGAGGGCAGATTTAGATGAGATCTGAGGAAGAAATGTTTTCCTGTGCGGGTGGTGAGGCAGTGGCCCAGGTTGACCAGAGAAGCTGTGGATGCCCCATCCCTGGAGGCGTTCAAGGCATGAGGCTTTGAGCAACCTGGGCTGGTGGAAGGTGTCCCTGCCCATGGCAGGGGGGGGGAACTCGATGATCTTTAAGATCCCTTCAAACCCAAACCATTCTGGGATTCTACCATTCTATGATTCTATACAAAATAGAGTTCTCCTAAAGAGACATATAGTCATCTTCTAGGTCAAGTACACATTCTTCGGTGCTTTCCACACTGAGCTATTACTTTGCAAATAATGGTCACTTTTTGGAGTGGTAGGCACTGCTAAGAAATATTGGAAATAATAACTGTGCGGCTCTGACTTGTTTCATAAATTCTTAAGACTGGAGTGGTATAGAGGGAAAGTAATAATAGAAAAAAGGGACACAGGATTTGAAACATGTGTACCAGGACTGGGCTAAACACATTCTTTTCTGATTGTCATTATTTTAATCGGGTCAATGAACAATTTCTGAGCTGCAACTTAGAAACATGAAATATATATAATGCTCTCTTCCTATAAATATCATAGTAGAGTAAGGAACAAGTCTAAGATCTGTCAGGAGATATGTTCTTTGTATCAACTCTAGAGAGACAGAGATCTCAAACAAAATATAATTGTCCTCCAAATGACACTTTACAATGCTCACTCATGTGCATGGTTTTAGCCATGCAACACTGACCATACAAACAACACTAAAATAACTTAATGAATCTGCGAACCACGAGACCAGTTATAGAAAGCTGGGGAAAAAGAGGGGAGTTCCAGGGGAGGTTCACATGATGATGGCTCCTTTTCCTTTCTGGGGCAGAGTTGAGTTGAGATGAGCAGCACTGGTCTCAGCCATTCTTTCCTACAAGCAGCAACTCAAATTCAGCAGAAGCTTTGGTGCCAGCTGAGTCCCATTGCTAAGTAGTCCCAGAATGAAGCTATGCAAGCATCACAAGCCACAGTTTGATCCTCTGTATATTTAGGTTTCGGGCCCTTGTCCTGAATGTAAAAGCTCTAAGATGGAGTTGTCCCCTTAGAAGCAGAAAAATAATTTATTGATCTGAGCAGAGACTCCTTTTCCATATCGGTGTAAAAATACCTTTTCCCAAGACAAACACAATTTTTGACAGTTTGAACACTTTCAAGATTTCAAGATCTGAGTACTGTCTATCAGCCAGTCTGCAAGTTTCTTTTGAAAGCAGTCTGAATTCAGATGTTCAGCCCATCTTCAGAAGAATTACAGTCAATGTGCAACCCAACTAGCACTCAGACGTCTCTCTGAATGACATCAAACTTAACAGTACAAAAAAAGGAGAATAAGATACAAAATAAAGTCTTAGAAATATAGTCTGTTCCATGCTTGAAGTATTAAAAGCAAGGAGCTTGATTTCCTCAGTTGTAAAGTTTAGCTTTGGTTAGGAATCAAAACCTGTCCCTAAGGCTGAACACTTACAAATGTAGGACTATTTCCAGTAAACCAATATGCCTCACTAGGCCAAATGCTATATTGACTTTTATCCCTATGTATACCCTAAAACCCACCAGAATTTAAAGGGGAAACAAAACTCCAAAGTCTCAAGAACTTCTATAAACCTCAGCTTGCCTTCTCTGTTTGATGAATTTGCATTTCTAATGATTGCTATGAGGTGGAAAGAGGTGCAAACAACAGAGAAAAGGTGAGCCTGGAGACAATTCAGAAACCTGCTCTAAGCCTTAATCTCAAGTCAGATACAAGCTTGAGAAAGGACACCTTAGCCACGATACAGACAGAGAATTCATTTCCACCCAGCAATTAAGACCCTGTTGGCTCAGTCAGTAAGTATTTGCACGTAATCACCACCTACTCACACTCATTCTGGATAAACAGAAATTCACTTAAATTTATTTTTTAATTCAGCATCAAACACATTTGTTTAATTATTTTCAAAAGCTTTTAAAATGGAATCAGAAGCCATCTGTGGGGTTTATAAATAAACTCCAGTTTCCAAAGGAACAAACACATTTTTCTCAGTACCCACCTTAGTCCAATCATTTCTTTCCTCTGCATGTGGCTACATGATGAGTGAAGGAAAGACATAACTAACTATGCCAAGTATTTATTGCACATCCGTTGAGAGGCTGCAGAACTTAATTAAAAGGAAACAGTTACACAGTTTGTTACACTGTTTGGTAGGGGGTTTTTTGCTTGTTGGTTTAGTTTTTTTGTGGGTTTTTTGTTTTGGTTTGGGTTTTGTTACAATTTATTTTAAACTTGCCAAAATCCTCAACATCCTCTTAAGGGAAATAAAGTAGATTATGGAAAGTACAAAACTGGCATTCAAGGACTGCTTGGTTTAAATATTCCTCAGTATTTCTGCCCAGTTGCTCTACTATTTGGATTCCCATGCAACCATTAGTGATGTTAGTTTTTGTGGAGACTTTAATGGAGAAAATAAATGTAATTTCTGATTTGGTTGTAAATGTCCATTGCATTTGGTTCTCTTAAGTAGTCTTTTAAAAAGAAGGAAAAAAATAGTTATTATATCAGACTTCTTTGTATCTGTTTTCATTTTGACATGCAAATGAAGGCTGAAATCTCCACAGTAGCATGTAGTCATCCAAAGACATGTGTATTTGTAAAGTGTGTGTGTGTGTGTGTGTGTGTGTGTGTAAAACAAGAAACTTTATGAATGACTCATCACATATTTGAAGAATTAAACTACAAGAATATGTGAAAAGGGGATTCCTAAAGGACTTCACTAGAATTCAGCTATGGCATTAACCCAAATCAATGAACCACTTCTCAGTATCTCTGTGAGATAACTTGATTCTGACTTTTGTGATTTCCTTGAGATTCTTAATCCTGATCAGGTTTAAATAAGATAATAAAACTGATCAGCTCTTTAAAGACAAGGGAAATTCCAGTGCAAAGTCACTACTGCTACTACTGACCATACTTTAAAAGAGAATAACCAAGTTTGCTCTGTCTTTCAGATACTGTTTTACACAGTTAGCTACATATACTTTCGATGCTAGATACCTACATTCAAGCAGTTGTTCAGAGCTGTGATTCTGTGTGAACTGAAGTATTTCGTTAGAAAACTGAGAAATCTACCTGAACCTCAGAGGAATGTGAGATTTTAGAAATATCCCTATTCTTCTCAACATTTCCTGCCATAGCTATAGGAAATGCCCTTTATATATCCTATTTAGACATACTTGACTTGGCTTGTCCACTCTATAGGGAACTCAGGGTGAGGTTCTGGCCTTAGGGGAGCCATAGGGCTGACACACCTAATTATTAGGCATTCAAGTGCTTAAATGGATCTAATCTAAAAAAGTATACTCCTTGGAAATTATGTCAGTGATTCTGACTGGTTTCAATAAGACTATTCTTGGTACTGAAATCGTGAGTTTAGGTGTTTTGCTGAATGAGAGGGCTAATGTTGCCAACTGATCACGGATTACCACTGAGACATTATTATACACCAACTTTCTTCTGTTTCTGTTACTTATAACTGGGCAAAATTAATTTGAATTGCTGCCATTGTATTTGATGATCACTGTACAGTGCTTTAAATCCCCCAAATTGTCTACTTAGGATGTGAGCCCATGGCAAAACAAGTTTTCTGTGTTTTTTTCTAAACTCTGTAATCTGAATTCTGCCCAGGCAAATCACGCTTTTAAGTTATAAGATATGGAAGACTGATATGTAAGATAGGACATTATGAATTAAAACAAGATTTCTTTGATGTTTTGCAGGATTAGCTTCCATTTGTTTCCAGACATATCTAGGAGAGACATGAATGTTTATTACAGGGAACACCAAGCAAAAAAACATCAATCCTATGTGTTCAAGGCATGAAAAAAGGAAAGCTTTTTTCATACGTAATGTGATAAATGTGCAATTGGTTTATATATTCATAAATTATCCTTAGGGGACATGCAGTATGTTTTGAAATGTAGAATTATTTGTCCAAATCATTAAAATATTGTTGGGGTCCTGATGTCTTGTGAATGGAATGAAAAGTTCATCCTTTCAGCTCATTTCGGATCTGTATAGCTTAAAAGTATAGTCAAATAATTATAACAATAAAGTCTTTATTTCTGCCAATGATTCAGAACACAGTAAAATAAGTTTTCCTCTATAACACCACATTATTGCATTTTCCTGCAGTCAGAAACTGAGTGTTCAACACTGTGGGAGGCATGGAGAACACCCTGTTTTGCTTAGGAAATATCAGATAGACTGTAGCAACAAAGAGATGGGGAGCTGATCTGGGAGAAAGCAAAGTAAGCTGGCAGTTAAGGGAAACAGGTAATGAAATTTTAAACAAGGAAAGTAAACTTAAAGTGGGATTTCAGGTCAACAGTTCAAAAGACAGATTTACTTGCCAGCCTACCAGGGAGTAAAAGTTGAATTTGTAAAAGGGAATCAGGTATCAAAAGGTCTTGTTTCTGTCTCACTAGGATTTGTTATGCCACAGTAATGATACTAACTATAACAGTAGCAAGATCTAAAACCTGCATCCTTGTGCAGTGCCTCCTCTTACAACTCACTGAAGAAACTTGTGGTGTCTCATTATTTTAATATTTGAACTTCCCCTTTCTACAGTTCCCCAAAAGGCCCCGTTCCCCCCCCGCTATGAGTAATCTCACCTCTTCCATCACAAAAAGTACCCAGCATTCTCACCTAAATTTAAGAAGTAGGTGTTTCGCATTTTTTCAGTCTTTAATTAGGTTTTACAAAACTCTTGTTAAACCAATTTTTCTCCGACAACATGCAAGGTAAAAAATTGAGTCCATATAAGTTCTCTTTGAAAAATTCTTTAAAATTGTAAATAGAAGGTGTGTTTGAAAGTGGGGTACCCATATTCTCTGGTGTTTTCACACAGTAAGCAGCCTAGCATGTGGTAATGCTCAGGATATCTGACTAATAGCATATAGTTGAAGGTACTGGATACAGAGACATGTTCTATCACATTCTCTCTTGAATGCAAGTTCCTGTGTCACTGTACAGTCATCAATGGCTCATGATGCTGGCTCATCAAGTGCCCATTTCACACTCCAGGAAGCTTCAATTATTCCTAACTGCTGCTCAGAAACTATTGGACTACCCATTTTTTTCAAACAGAAGACATAAAAACAAATAGGCATTCCTAAAGACAAAGAAAATTGTTTACTTGCTAAAGAATCGCTGAAACACGACTTACTGTCATTCATAATATCACATAGTATGAGAAGTGTTCACCTTTACTTCCATTCATTCAACAAAGGAACAATTTCTGTTTTACTCATTGGACCAATTAGAATTATGTCAAAAGAGAACAAAAATGAAGCTGCATTAACATTTCAGTTCAGAGAAACTTTCTGCCCAGTCTGTTGATCTTTCATGTTCTTGATTACATAAAAATTAAAATGAATTATACTCTTGCATGCCCTCACTTTTATTTAAAGATATACATAAGAGTATATCTTTATGACTCCTGACGACTGTAAATATTATTGCATAGTATGACATGAGATTGGATCCCTAATTTATCACCATGCCCAAAATAATTTTTTAGAAAGACAATTTTTTCCCCACTATACTTTCTCACTGCACTTCAGAGCATTCCCATTTACTGTATTTGTGTAGAATACACGGGCAGAGAGGGAGTCACTGATGCTGGTGACATTTTCCCCCCCCCCCACTTAGCAGACTCTAAGATGTATGCTCTCAAAGCAGCAATGACTGTCAGTTTGTCCACCACCAGTGAGATCACAACTAGAATTGAAGAATTTCCTCTTCCGTTGCCTATGATGTTCTTTCCTTTCTTTTTATTTGATTTCTTTCTCAGTCCTTCTGGCCTAAAACACAAAAACTGAGTATAAACTATCTATTTCCTTCAGCACTTTAAGCAGAGTGGTTATCATCCCTCCCAGCTCTCAGGTTAGAATTCTGTATTTAAAGAACTTTGCAATTCTGACTTAGAAATTGAATTGATTGAATGTTTATAAGAATATGTGTTTACATTTATGTTCTCATTTATGCATATTCAGATCTTAATGGAAGAAAATATTAGATTAAGCAAGAAAGTGAAGCAGTGCTAATCAGCACAGAAATGTTTGTGTTGAGCCTAATAGTTTCTCTTTCAAAGGGCCAGACTAGGTATTCTTCTGTGCAATGCAAACAAAACTTCATCCAAAATGGATTTTCTCATTTGAAGAGATGAAGTTAAAATATTTATTAATTAGTTTTCTCTTACTATATTGGACAGAGAAAGTAATTTATATTCTACTGCAATTAGAAATAACTAGATAGGTCAGTGTTGCAAAAATCCTTCACAGTTCTCTCTTACAACAGCACTTTTAAAGAGGAGCAAACAAATTATTTTATGCTCTGTACTGATACATATAGTCCCATTGGCTTGAGAAGGAGTGCACATGGTGATCATAATTTGACAACATGAAAAAAATTTAACAATGAAGCTTGTTTTCCTATACAATCACTCTCAAAGGGAATGGCAATAAAAACAGAGCCCTGCAAAGCAGAAAATATTCCTCTTTGCCAGGACCAACAGACAAATTTGTATGTTTAAGCCACATTGCTTTGGACATATGCAGATGTGTGTAATTCAAAAATGCGCTTAAATATATATACACTGTTTTGGTGAGAGGATTGAAGATGCACTGGAGTGCTCATAGGAATTTTGCATGGTTTGTGCATAATTACCTTCATAGTAACAAAGAAAAATATGAGTGCAGGGACAGAGAAAATCAGGGGTTTATAAACAGACAATACTATCTACATAAATCCTAATGCAGGACCAATTTGACAATTTTAATGCACTTTGCCTGCCAGCCTACCTTAAGTAAAATCTTAAATTATTTCAGCGACCAAGAATGCAGCCATTATTTAGAAAAAAGTCCCAGGATCAAACCTGGTACATCCACAATAAGGTGTCCTTGGAGTTAGCTGGTATTTTTTCTAAATAACAGGAGTCAGTAATGATTCAAAAATTCAGTATGTTGTCCACTGATGCCCATTATAACCTTTCTTATACTCATTTCATGAAGAACAACAAAGTTTACAAAAACTTGAAGTCCAGAATAAGCAGGTTTCTCAGGGAAATCTGGTGTTCGCACCAATTTCATCACACTTTTGTGATCTCAGGAGTAAAGTGGTTGCCCTCCAGAACAACTTCTTTTTTTAAAATATATACATCCATTTGGGTTCTTGAATCGCAGAATCAAGGCTTCGTATAGTTTTAGTCACAAGATAGTGAAGTTACCCAAAAGGGCAGGAGCAGCAGAATTGCTGCCTCAATGTAGCTCTCATAGTCTATATGGCTACATTTTTGCTTTTCTAGTATATTTGTTTGGCACTCTTGTATTTGGCTAAATAATACTTGTGCATGATACTGACACATTAATTTTCCTAGAAAATTATTAAAGTCACAAGCTTAATCAATTGCAGTAACTGCATCATCTTTGCTTTCAGTAAGGTGAACTGAAGTAGTTGTAAAGAACATATCAGCGTTAATAAACCAAGAGATAATGTATAAGGTTTTTAGTCATTCTAGCACCAAATCTCAAAGGAGTATTAGGATCTATCTATTTGAACTTAAAAGTAATATGGATGAAAATAATCTCTACTTACATGCTTGACTTCAGGGTTTCTATATTTCTTCTTCAGATTAATTCATGCTACCTTGTTTATTTTCACATCACTCGCTGAAAACTGGATGCATAATGTATTGTTCCTCAGTCTTGCTGATTTTCTGTCCATCATTAGTATCTTTTGGTCTGGGAAAAATGTATTATATTAGTTTACAAAATGTTCAGCTTTAGTTGCCACGGAATTAAATATTGGGGCAAGGGAATAATTTTTCATAAACCAAGACCATTAACAGCAGCTGCTCTAATTGTCTTTTCATATGACAAGATGAAAACATTTTTTAAAAAACAATTAAACAGCCTCTTCTGATGTTTACAGAGAAAACATTGTATAACTGGCTAAAAATTAAATTGGCTTAAATACAGTAAACGCAAAAATGAATCCAGCATATTTTCATTCTTCAGTAAATAAAATGGAAAAAGCAAATAAGCAGAAGCAACCGTGAAAAGCAAAGTTGCTTTTTTTTCTCCCAGAACGCCTTCTGATGTCCAATACTTAGTAGTTGTTATCTACCATACAGTTCCAGATTCTTCATTTTACATATAAAATGGAGACCAAACTTGTATTTTTGGTCACAGGCTTGTCCTGGGTCAAGCTGAGACAGAGTTAACTTTTTTCAGAGTAGCTAGCAAGAGGCTGTGTTTTGGATTTGTGCTCAGAAGAAAGCTGATAAAAAGTGATGTTTACGCAGCTGCCAAGGTCTTTCAGCTTCTCTGCCTGTCTGCAAACAGGAGAAGCTGGGAGGGAGCACAGCCCCAGTGACCAGCCCAGGATTTGATCTTAGGTTCGGGATTGAGACTCAGAGTGGCCAATAATCTATTCCATTACACACACGTCATGCCCAGTATATAGGTGAGGATGCTCCAGAAGATCGGCCCTTTCATTTCCGGATCTCTTTTGCTCCAGGTCATCCCGCTCCAGGTGGTTTCTCTCCCAAGGCCTCCCCCTCCCCCAACCCTGGTCAGTTCTCAGTCTGGGACACTCGGACTGTTCTCTCTGTTCCGTGAGTGCGGTTTCAGGACTCTCCCTGCTCCGGGATCGTTAGCTGGGAACAGGCTGAGCCTTGGCCATCGGGTGGGGGTCAGTGTCACTGTGTTTCACTCATTTGTATATTTGTATATAGGATTATTTTCAATATTATTGTAGTTTAGTTATTAAATTGTTCTTATCTCAACCCACGAGTCCTTTTTTCCCTTTACCCCTTTAAGTCTCTCTCCTATCCTCGGGTCGGGTGGGGGTGGGGCCGGATATTGTGTGAGTGGATGTGTGGTTTGGCCCCCAGCCAAGGGCTAACCCATCCCAAGGCTCCATTAATAATGTGATACATATTTTATGCACATACCAAGTGTGACACTCATTATGAACTTAATTGAAATGTGCACTGGTGATATCACCAGCAAGAGCAGTAAGGATGGAAGAAATCCAGGCATTGAGGCCTCTCAGACAAGACCGAGGAGGAAAGCCATTGATATTAAGCAGTGCTGGGAGAATATTGTATATTACTGAGCCTTACTGCAAGATCAGTCAGTTTAATTGATGAACACAATATCACTCCCTTGGTTGTGGGAGCACAGAATGAAAAATCATGTATCAACACTATTAGTTACTTTCAGCAAGTTACGTGAAGAAATAAACTCATATCGAGACCTCTCCTTAATCAGCTTGAGTCAATAGAGAGGGAAATCAAAAGCAGGGAAAATATGAGTTTGTTGAAGACCACTTGACCTGAGAAGAAAACAGAGAAAGCAGATATGAGCCTTATTAGGGTGTATGTACATGAGCCCAAGGGTTCAATAGTCCTATGCCTATCGAAATACCTGGCTACAGCAGTAATGCCGGGAAACCAGGCAAAAGTTCAGGTAAGTTTTTTTAGCCATTTCTTTCAATCTATACTGTCATGATTGAAGTCCCATCGGTCTCCAAAACTAAATCACAGAATCTCTGAATGGCTGAGGTTAGAAGGGACCTCTGGAGAGGTATCTGGTCCAAACCCCTTGCTCAAGCAGGGCGATCTAAAGCCAGTTGCACAGGATCATGTCCAGACAGCTTTTAAATATCCCTGAGGATGGAGACTCCACAACCTCTCTGTGCCAGTGCTTGGTCACCCTCACAGTAAAAAAGTGTTTCTTGACATTCAGAAGGAACCTCCTGTGTTTCAGTTTGTGTCCATTGCCTCTGGTCCTGTTACTGGGCACCACTGAAAAGAGCCTGGCTCTGGCTTCATTAATCCCTTCCTTCAGGTATTTAAATAAATCTATAAGATACCCCTGAACCTTCTCTTCTCCAGGCTAAACAGTCCCCCTCTCTCAGACTTTCCTCATTGGAGAGATGGTCCAGTCCATCCATCATCTTAGTGGCCCTTCATTGTACTCTCCCCAAGCTGTCCATGTCTCTCATACTAGGGAGTGCAGAACTGCAAACAGTACACCAGGTACAGCCTCACCAGTGCTGAGCAGAGGGGAGGGATTACCTTTCTCAACCTGGTAGCAATACTTTCCCTGATGCAGCCAAGGATACTGTTAGCCTTCTTCGCAGCAAGGGCACATTACTGGCTCATATTCTACTTGGCGTCCACCAGCCCCTCCCAGGCCCTTTTCTGTCAAGTTGCTTTCCAGCTGGGTAGCCCCCATCACATAAATATTTTACATCTAACTTTGGAACAGCTACACAGCCTTTTTAGCCATTTTTTTTTTTAATAATAGCAAAATAATGGTCTTTTCCATTATTTGTTTCCATAAACACCGGATGTTTGTTGCACAAGATTTGGAAGAAAACAGCTGGTAACTTTGCACCAATTAAGAGAATTAGACTCCTTGCACTGGAGGTTCAGAATGTCTAACTCAGTGTCTCATGTACTCAGCTAGATCATATTTCGCTACTGTAGTTATAATATAAAGCACAGCAGCTGGTGAGTGTAAGCTTGACAATGCCTTCTAGTAGACAAAATAACTTTCAAATAGAAATTCCAAGCAGTTCATCAGGACTCTTGAATTTAGCCCTGAATATGTCTTTGAAAATAATAACATTTTTTTCTATTTTGCAGTTGGGATAGAGGGATCCTCTCATTGACCTAGTCAACTCGGCATTTTCAGTTTTTCTTTTCTGTTGTAATTACCAGAGAAATATTACTTGGTATAAAGGTCAGGTTAATCCCACCTTAGTCCTTAAATGATGGACTGCCACACAGTGCATCTACAACAATTAGTAGCAGATGGTCTTTTCAAGCTACCAAGATTTTGGTCTTGCTTCTATGCAAGCCATCAGGGAAAAACAATTTTAATGGTTCAGTCCTGATAATGAAAAGTTATGGACTCACTTCTAATAAAGTGTTGATTTTGCCTTGGAAGCAAAGATAATACTTAATTGAACAAGACATTGTGCAAAATCAAACAGCTGAATCAGTCTGAAACAGCATACTGGTTGAAATAGGATGGGAAAACACGGACATTTTTACATTTGGAAGGAAGAAACAAAACACTGAATGCCACTGTGTAAATTTTTGTTTTAGGAGATCCTATTATCAAATCAACAGGAGCAAAAAACAGAAAAGAGAAGAATAGTTCAGACATAGGTGTGGTCTAAGACATAAATAATACCATGGAGTGTACCAGAATCTAATTTCCAGTTAGTCATCAATCATTAAAAAAAGAAATGCAGATTGCTGTTTGCTCTTTGTGAGATTTGGTTTCTTGCCTAGTAAACTTCTCTGCTCACAGTTGTGAAATATTACATGCAGCTGTACTAAAATACAAGGAACAGCCAACCATGTGAACTAGACTGCTGTGTCTAACTGATCTGTCTGACCATTTTTTTACTGCACCATGTTCTACTTAAACTTTATTGGAAATGACTTTATATTCTCCTACTCATTAGAGAGGAATATATTAAATAACAAGTGAGCCATGGAAACAGAGGCTCCTCCAGAAACTTTCCATGTAGTAATGATTCTATGGTTCCCTTTTTACAGTTACTTTTTTTCTGATCTCCCAATTAGTCAGATTTTGCTTCATTTTCTGGTATAACATTGACTGAACATGTACAATTTCAGTTAGAATACCCATGTATAAAATAAACACGCATGTGCTACCTAAGTGTGAAATCTCTTCTGTTCATTTTCTCCTTTGTGTTCCCAACTATTCCTGAAATTATTCCTACAGATTGCCAATTCTATATGCTTTCATGCTGTTCCTGCTATTGTCAAAACTCATTATTAGCTGCTAATATGAGAAGAGCTGGACAGACCCAGCTCTCTCCCAGAAAACTCAGTGCATATCCATGGAAGACGTAACATGTCATTTCACTCTAAAAGCCAATGGAAAAAGCTTAGCAAAGATTGTATTCAAATTTTATCAAAGGGATTGAGAAATCAGTTAGAAAATCAACACTGGCACGTTATTAAAACACTGTGGTATTCTAGATTAAAAACATTTCCAAACTATTTTTTACTTTTTCTATGCTTCCAGGCCTTCAGCAAGTTCTCATTTAAATTGTCCTTAAGTACTGTTTATGGGAAAGTAACGCAGATCAGCTTTTTCTGCCAGCTATGAAAGCAAGCCACTTCATTCATATAATTCATCTATTCAGCTGCAACAGAGATAATTTAACTAAAACTTTTCCTCTTTGACTGATTTTTATGTTTCAGTTCCCCTCCCTTTCCTTCCCCTTTTCTTATTTGTTCTCTTCAACTGTTCAATCCACTAAAAATTACTTGTAAGAAATGTCAAACTTAATATGTTATGCATTTGACAAGATAATTCAGAAGGTTTATTTTATACTGTGTATTTATATTTAATATGATCTCACAAATAACTCTTATTTTGAGCAAAGAGCTCTCAGAATTTGGACTCCCCATTTGTTCAGCTGAAGACTTCTGCGGTTTTTAAGGCTGGACAGAAAGAAGCAAGAAAAAGGAAGTTAAATTACATAAAGACCATTTGCTTCCACTATAAAGAAAGCCAAGCTAGGGAGGTAAAAACCCCATGAGGTTTCCTCTGAAGAATCTATCTTGCCATAGCAACCAAAGGCTTTTTAGAACTAACAGATTAAAAGGTCAATAATCCCTGATTCTGGAAAATTTGGGGTTTAGTTCCTATCACACCTCTTATGCCTCTACACCAAAGCAGCTCTAGAATTCATGTTTCTATTTGATTCCAATGCTTAGCAGCAGCTTACAAATGCTTACAGCAGGCAGAACAATACTGACACACCTGAAGAGCTATTGATTTCTCCCAGATTTCTATGTGGAAACACAGTAGATATGTAGTGGTCAGAACTATATCACTGCAATCTTTCCCATCCTGAGAACATTTCCATGGAGCACTAGCAGGGATACAAAGAAGCATCTGAGATTTAAACAATGGCAGACAGTTATCCAAATGAAGACAGACAATGCTCCAGAATTCTCTCAGTAGTCTTCCTGTTTTCACTCCACAAATGCATGAAAAAGCTGTTCATTGTATCAGGTGCTGTGACAAGGAAGAAAGTAATATGTGGTTTTGACCTTCAGTGGTTTGGTACCTTAAACTTATGCTAAATCTTCCCTTCACCACATCGCTTGCCTCCCATGTGCTACCTAGAAAACCCTAAAACTTCAAACTGTATTTTCCTGTTTAGTTCAGAAACAGAGAAATACTGCAGAAGTTATTCCTATTTAGAAATAGCTACTGAAAAGTGTTACTGTCTTTATCAGGGCTGATAAATGGGATTAGATTACTAAGAAGCTGACAAAGGAAAAATAAAGCTTTATGCTGCACTTTCTTTCCTACAGTACAATTGTCCTGGTTTCAGATGGGCCAGAGTTAACTTTCTGCATAGTAGCTAGTGTGAGGCTGTGCTTTGGATTTGTGCTGAGAAGAAGGCTGATAACATACTGATGTTTATAGTTATTGCCAGGACAGTCACGGACTTCTCAGCTCCTCTGCTGTGCCCATGTCTGTGGGAGGGAGCACAGCCCCAATTACTAGTCTAGCATTTGGCCTTAGGTTTAGGACTGAGACCCAGACTGGCCAATGGTCTATTCCATCCCATGCATGGCATGGCCAGAATAGAGGTGAGGCTCTGTCCAGAAGTACGTTCTCTTGCTCTGGGTTGTCTCCCTTCACATCGTCTCTCTCTTGGGGTCATCTTGGTCTCTCAGACACTCAGGTTCTTAACTCTGTTCCAGCATTGCAGTTTTGGGACTCTCCCTGCTCCAGGATCATCAGCCAGGAACAGGCTGAGCCTTGGTCATTGGGTGGTGAGCAGTGTCACTGTGTATCCCTCATTCGTATATTTGTATATATTACTATTATTATCATCATTATTATTACTTCCAATATTATTGTAGTTGAGTTATTAAATTGTTTTCATCTCAACCCACAAGTCTCTTTTCCCTTTACCCTTTTAATTCTCTCCCCCATCACTGGGAGGGGGGAGGATAAGTGAGTGGTGTTGAGTTTTGCTGCCAGCCAGGGTAAAACTACAACAACAATCTATGTTAATTTTCTGTAACCACGAGCCGGTTTAGCCTCACACTTAAATTGCCCTATATTGGCCAGATTTTAATGGC
Organism: Pterocles gutturalis; assembly: GCF_000699245.1. NCBI lineage: Eukaryota > Metazoa > Chordata > Aves > Pterocliformes > Pteroclidae > Pterocles > Pterocles gutturalis. Next base: position 18,096 of record NW_010113416.1, on the reverse strand, counting down.
TATGCTTGTGCACTTCTGCAACTATAAATCGTTTATTCAAAATTGTAACAAGCTATATAACCTAAAGAATGACTATCCCAAAGAGAAACAAACTAATGTTCTGGCAACAGATCAGAAGTTCTTTGCCACAGTTGCAATAAAACACAAGAAAACTTCCCCTCTGTCCAAAAATCCACCAAGAAACAACAGAGGGTTAAGTGCTGAATTGTTAGCATATAAGAATTGTTTACCAAATCTATGGGCTTAGTGGGGAGATGTCCGAAATTCAGATACGCTTTGGATTCCAATTAATACTATTCCAAATAATATTCAGCAGTATCCCAAAATCTTCTTTTGACAATTATTGACACTAACAAAAAGCAAAGTTTGCATGCAAAACTCGTTCAAATAAATTTAGATTAGATATTAGGAACAAGTTTTTACTGTGAGGGTGGTGAGACACTGGCACAGGTTGCCACCCTTCTCAACGGTTAATGCATCAAACCTTGTCCCCAGCTCTTTATGCCACGTCTCTATATATGGAAATACACACCATCAGAGACACATTAGGAGAACAGAGATAAGGCGGGCAACAAAGTGGCCCTATAGTAATCTTTTGTTTCTTGTAAAGAAATATTAATGGTTACTTGAAGTATCTTTAAAAATGTTAAAATGCCCCAGGCTCAACAGTAGGTCAGAGGGAGAGTTCTTCAAAACCCAGCTGGACAACTTGCTCTAGCTGTCCCTGCTTGAACAAGAGCACTGGACTAGGTGATCTCAGGAGATCTCTTCCAGCCTCAACCAGGTTTCTAAAAGGACTGAAAGAGATGAGCCCAAATGTTTATTGCGCCTGTCTGTCCTGGGTCAAGTGACCGGGAGAACAGGCACTGTCCATGAAGCAGTCCAAAGGTACGCAGACAGAATAGCATTTAACCAAGGTAAGTTTAAACCTGGCTTTAGAAACAGGTTCATGTGACATAAGCCATAAAGATATGGGTAAATTCTATCAAAAATATATAATAAAAAAAAATCTATCAACTCTTTTCCTGGACCTAAGAAGGTGACTGAAGGTCAATTTTAAAACATAACTCTTTACTTGTACTACAGAGAACTAAAGCAATCACTTTTGAAACAAAACCAACAAATATTTTCTTGTCTGAATGCAGCTGTAAGTATGATCAAATCCTTCTGCTGTACAGATTCATGCAAACAATTTAGGCACTATTTATAAATATAAAACCACTGAAATTCCCATTGTAGCAACTTGTATGTTCACAAGAACATTTAATTTATTTTTGCATCCCTCTCACTCAATACAGTCCAACAGCAGTTGCTCTCAATTAAACCGACTTGTATAAGTATTAAAAGCAACTGTGTTGAGGTTTTCCAGAAAAGAATCTGAATTTTTTAAGGAAGAGTAATATAAAATGAACAGACTGGAAATTTTTCTTGCTGCATCAAATCTTTTCCACTGTTCTAGTTTTAAATGTTAATGGGCAGTGAGCACCATGTGGCTGCTTGCTCACCCCTCCCCCTCCCCGGCGAGATGGGCAGGAGAATTGGAAGAACAAAGGTAGAACCTCGTGAGTTGAGATAAGGACAGGTTCAATTATACAACACAAGAAAAGAGATGAGAATAATAACAATAATATTAATAAGAATACACAATACAATTGCTCACCACCCAGAGCCCGATGCTCAGCCCGTTTCTGAGCAGCAAAAACCCAACCTCCTCCGGCTCATTGCCCCAGATAGCCTGGGCATGACATCAGCATGGTATCCAATATCCCCTTGGCCGGCTCCGGCCAGCTACTCTGGCTGTGCCCCCTCACAGCTTCTTGTGAAAATCCCAGATGAACCCAGTACATCCACTTAGAAAAATCCAAGAGAGTCAGATGCATACATCTGCAAACACTTCGTTTTCCATTCTTCAATTTGTTGCCACACCTCTGTAGAATCACCATCTGGTCCTAGCACTAGACTGCTTACTATAATGGTCATCAGAGACAAAAAAACGGAAATACTGGGTTTTGTCACTGCCTGAACTGCTACTTTTACTTCTTCCACTTGAGTTTATTCATCACTGGTTCCCTCGGAATACCCTTGCATAGGACTTTGTATCTACCAAAGCAAAGCAACATGAAAAAAGTACTTTCTGGACTTTACGTATTGACCTGGATATGTCCCTTCCAGACAAGAATTATATCATTTAGCTGAAATTATGCATGCTTCCTACGGGAAAATTTCCCAGGGGCAGAAAGTTGATGGCTTAGATTGGTCACATTTTGTGAATGGCCTTCATAATTTTACAGGAGATTTTCAGTAGCTACATGAAAAATGATTGAATTTTTGGACACAGCATTTCTCTTTTCAAACAGATAAATTTAATTACTGCTCCTGTATGAAATTTATTACACTGAAACCTGAGGAATCTCAGGGGTTTCACTTTCAGAGAAAAAGCAAGTTTTGTGGCAATTCATAATCAAAAGTGAAACCACTCAATTTCTTGCAAGATATATTCTCTTGCTACTTCTGCAGAACTGCAGCACCTCTTGCAGCGCCTTTTTTTTTTTTTTTTAACTAACCTGGAGTTTGGACACTGAGCTGAAGATATCAGCGGTGAATTGGAACAATCTCTCTATGTATGAGGATACATTAAGTGAAATATCAGAGCAGATGAGCCTGAGTACAGTGTTCTGTACTCCCTCCTGTTTATCTATCCTGCTTATTTCAAGCCTCCTCACTAGCATCCTAGATTGTTTCCCTTTGATCATATTTTCTACACTAAAGGGATTAGATAATATCGTGCAATTCTACCACTTTCTCGTTTTATGTCACACACAATTCTCTCACTTATTCAGTATCCCCCACAGAAAAATTCAGCTGTGGCTAATCACTCATGTCCCCTTGCGGACAACGTAATACACTGATAATCTGGAATCTCCTGCAAGTTTTTTTCTTAAGTGAACTGCAGGGTAATAATGAACAGAAGTTATTCTCTTAGAGCAACAGTGTATATATTTTAATACTTTCTATATGATGCATCTTTGCATACGCTATTTACACATCAAAATTCCAGGCAGACTTAGCCATTCCAGACAGGACATTAACTCGGACATTAAGACTGGCAAACTGTGTCCAAGTGATAATGTACATACCTACACTAGGCAAGAAAAGCACATCAAAGAGGTGATAGAGAGTTTGGTCTGTGGAGGGAAGTGTTTAAAGGAGAATTTCTGGATACTTCAGCCACTCAGAACATGGTGTAGAAAAGTCAGCCATTTAATCATCTGTGCAATTTCTGCTTGGGTGCCACATGGTGGCTTCTTGTGTCACATAGTGACTTCTCGTAGGAGTAAAACAATTTTTCCAGTTGGGAGATGGGGGGAGGAGGAGGTGAGCAACAGCAAAGTACTATAAAATTAAATACCTAGTTAATGTCTGAGGATGGACATTTTTATTAAATAAGCTCAGCAGGATGACATTTTCATGTCATCAAACTTTCTCAGACTTCCACCTGCGCAGTCCCTCAGATACATCAGGCCAGCAGTTCTCTAAGCAGCCAATATTTTGCTGGTTTATACCATCTAAAACAATGACAGGCCATTTTAACGTATCAATCTTACCTCTTAAATAAAGTAAAATGAAAGGCTCTTCCACAAAAGTATTTTTTTCTCCTTGGCTACTACTGGAAATGCTACTTAACCCACTCAACTTGTATTCAGTTCACTGCTGTGTTCAGAAAGATGAGACTTGGGAAATGTTTACTGAGAAGTGTGTTTATATGGAAGAGCTAAATAGTTCCCGCATTGTAAATTAAGGGAAAAAGAGAGAGGAACCAGGGACTAACTGTTCATAAAGATTGAATACACATTTAGACTGTAAGTTTGGAAAGATTTTCCAAGCTCACCCAAAGCAATTACCTGTTCATGCAGTTACCTAGTCACAGAAGTTACTTTTCATGTTATTCTGATCTTTACCTTAAAAGCCCCATGAATACTATGGACTATTTCTAATGGAGGGCTCCTCCAGAGCCTTCTTGGTCTCATTTTCAGACTCTGTACACACAGCACCTCTATTTGTTTGATCTTGTATTCTTTGTTTTAAGATGTTGTCTCTTGGTAGTGGTTATCTTCCCCATTCATGTCCAGAGAGCAATATCACCTTTTCCACTTGCCTTTCTAAGCCAAAGCATGCTAATTTCTCCTGAGTGCCTCCATTCCCTTAATCATCCTACCTACCCTTCTTTGCACCTCTTCCAGTTTCAATCAGTTGTTCTCATACCTACCACCCCTACTAGAAATGCTTTGACTGATATATCTCAGGACATTTGTCATTTCCCATGGATGTATATCTTGTTGGCAACTGATAGTTGTCTATTCTCTCACTCAAATTCACCTCCTTTCTAGACTACCTACTCCTGTGGTAGTCCCAGTTCAGAATAGTTTTGTGATTAATCTCTACATTAAGTGCTTTTCTCTACTGTACTGCTGAATTTAATCTCGTTTCTATTACTCCAGTCCTCAACGCCTCCAGACCTTACCGTGTGATGACAATCATCTTTGTCATCATCAGTCCAACCCTCCATTCCCACGGTACTTCTTTACTTTGTTTCTCCTTTACCAACTCCTTATCCACTTTACAATTCTTGCAGTCATTCCCTTCTTAATACATAATTTATAATGGGGCCCTATATATGATGCATCTAATTCAAATAAATAAGTTTTTCCCCACTGCAAAATAGTTCCCTGATTTTCTAGAAAAAAGAGATAAAATATTTGAGTGGCATGACCTTCTGTTTGCAAAATCATTGTTTGAATGCATCCTTGTTTCAATGTTTGAGTAATCCTCTCCTTCAAATTTTCTCTTCCTTTGAGGTTGAACTAATGCACCTACAGATATGTAGATATATCCCTTCCTCTGTAAGTGTTGATAAAACATTTGCTTTTCTTCAATGTTAATCTGAGCATTGTATAATAAATAGATCCAACTTGGCCATGTGAAATTTTTTGCATGCAAGCTAACTTGGAAACCTGGGAAAGAAGTTGACACTGATTTAGGTTTTGAATCATAATAGATAAATATCTTCACTCCTGATTACATACTCACTGCACTAAACATTTTTTCTTATAAACTTTTCAGTTTATAGGGCCAAAGGACATCTTGAAATATATTTTTCATGTTCTTCACATGGTCTGTCTGAACTAGGTTTCTGCGGATTCTTACTGTAGTCATATACTTCATGTCCAAGACATGGGGTATTTTTGGTAAGCAGACAATTTTCCATTCATTCTCAGCTCTCTACTTATGGTAATATCACTCTGGAGGTACCTATTATCTGTTTAGGCACAGAATACCTTGAATAAGTTTTCCCTTGTATGAAACAGGAATTCCTGATAGTTCAAGAACATTGTAATTAAGCAAGTGTCAGTACTGTCTACATGCAGGCTTCTCAGCTTTGCTGCTCAGGTAACCTGACTAACTAATCCCCATCCTTTACACAAGAAAATTACTTGTTTTCCTCTCTCGAAACTGAAGGCCTTCTTCACAGATCTGCTTTTGGTTATCCTTCCTTTAATTTATAGTGGATCATGCCGCCATCATTCAAGTCACAAGTTTTTTCTGTGGCCAAGTCTTCTATACGATCTTCGTAGCATGCTTTATTACTCACCCAAACCAAACTAAATAACATCACCCCATTCTAATTCAAGGAACAATCCATGAATAAATATTTTAACTATCGAATCTGGGAATGTCTAAGGCTCATCATTGTAAGTGGCATTTCTTTTCTAACTCTTATCAAGAAAGCTAAAAAATTCACAGTGTGAACAATGTTTCCTAACACCATTAGAATTCTGAAAACATCTATACATTTTTCAATATTGTCTTACAATAACTTACTTTACGGTTCTTAACTATATTTCCTTTTGATCTAAACCTATTCTCCTTAAGCCATGCTACCCCTTTTTAGTTTGGCTTTTCTTTGTTTGTTTATGTCTGATCACATTCTGAGTGTGTTGCATTATCCATCTGCCTTAATATCAGCTAAATATGTCATATTTTTGTATATGGCATATCTCTCAGCACCTACAGTCCAGTCATGATTCTTACTCCACCATGTTCCTCTTAGCCCCACCCCGTCTAGATTCATTTCCCATACCATGTCCACTTCCTCCATTGTGTTACCAGGCTGCAGTATTAGTATATAAATATTTGATTTCTCACTGACCACACACAGTCTCTGAGCTGAGGTGTAGTTCCTTCAGTACCTATACTGTTCCCTGCTTTCATCTATATGATTCCCTTTGCTGTCTTTCTGTCCACCGATCATATTCCTTTGCATTCTGTTGTATACTTATTTATGTGATTTATGCTCTCAGTGAGCAAACACTAAGCCTCAAAATCATACAAATCTCTCCCCACCTTCTTCCCTTGTTCCTTAGTTTAAAATTCGTATGTCTCATTATCACTGCAGAGATTTACCCAAGTAATTGGATAGAAGATTATTTGAAGTAGGTCACCCATTAAGTCTTTACCTTTTTTACGCAACCTATCATAACAGTTCATAATCAGTAATGTAAGTCAGAAATGTAACATACTGACTCCACATGAGCACTGAGGTTACTGGCAGAAAAACACTGTAGTGGAGAGAAGTCTGGAAGGCTCGGATGTAACAGTAGCTTACCTAGTTCCAATGTTCAGGCTAGTTCCTGCACTCTATTTTTTAGACATTTATCCAGTCTTATTTTTTAAGTCTACTTTAAAGCATTTTGCAGTCTCATAGTTATACTTCCTCCAAATTTTTCAGCTCATTAATTCTTGTGGTACTTCCTTTGCATCACAGTAAATTCCTCTCCTCATTTGGCTTTCACATGCTTCAGCTTTTCCAGACTCTTATCGCAATTCCCTCTGAGCTATTATTTCACATTTTCCTCTCAAGTCAATCTTTCCAGACCATAATTATTTTGCTGCCATGCCTTGCTCTAGAATTTTTGCAGTTTATCAACAACTTTTTATGTGAGCCTCAACCTAAACAAAATATTCATCCTGCCTTACCGAACATGCATTATCTAAAAATAACACTGAAATTTTTTCCACTGCCTGTACATTCCAGAGCCCTGCATGAATCTTTCCCTTTTCTTTCTCCATTCAAGGATCTAGCTCTGTTCTTCATGAAATGTTTTTAGGTCATGTTTTCACAAAAAATAAAAAAGCACTAAGAATATGCTAAAGCATTGCTAAAAGAGAATGGAAAATTTTATATACAAGCTTTAGCTAACAGCTCAAATATCCTCCCTACATCTCTGTATTTTTGAAAGGATGCCAGACAGGGCTCAATTTCATTTCAATATTGTAGATCAAGAAAAACGTTTTATTATATGCAGGGAAAGGGGACGAATGGAGGGAGAGACTGGTTATGTAGGGAAGCGCCTTCTCGTGAGGAAAGAAAATACTTCAATAAGTAAGTTTTAAGGCTCTGAGACTGGAAATAAAACACACAGTCCTATAACCTCAGATTGTTGCTTGGGTTCCAGGCCAGTCTTATGTAGAGAGAAACATACTTCCATTTGCTAATGGCTTAGCAGCTATTATTGGTTGCTCCACCTAATAAAGCCATGTAACAATATCTGTTAAAAAAATCATATTTTGAATTTGTGCTAAATTTTGAAACAAAATTTTTCTGGATGTCTGCTGTGTTAAGGTAAGTTTAGTTTTTGGAAAATTTCAACCAGTATAGTTTGGTCTTTCCAAAACATAAAATTAAGAATATATTGTTTTATTCAAATTCCATACTTTTGACACTTTTATTCTTTCAATTCTTCTAACACCCCCATACTTTACAGTTTTACATGGGAGTGGTTGTTGCATCAGGAGCATGACATATTCCAAAACTATGAGTGCTGCTAAAATTCTAAGAGTAACTGCATCTCGTATACACCCAGTGGCTGTTTGCAGCTACGATTACCAAATATTCCACCTCCAAAGGGCATGCCCAAGCACAACTATCCCTGAAACTGTCAAATTCCACTAGCCACACAAACCTCAGAGAAATTAAGCAGCTGTCAGAGTCAAGGAGAGGACAAGAGTTGACCTATATACAAGTGAACTGCAAAAAGAAGCACCCAAAATCCTCATAGAGACTGGGAGGTGTATAGCAGTTAGAATAAGGGACTGTAGGAGGAAAAGGTGTGGTCACTGTTGCAGTTAAAGGCGAAACTGAATTCCTCTCTCTGCCACATATTTTCTACCTGAAACAGGAGAAGTTGCTTGAACTAATATTTTTTTTTTTTTAAAGTTAAGGCTGCATGTTAGCTGCAGTTTCAGCTCCAGTAAAAGAAATCTCATTGGTTCACAGATGTAAGTGAAATTAAAGAGAGATACACTTTGAAGGTATGATGTTCAGTTTTCTCCTACATATTTAAAACATTATTTCCTGCATGTCTCAGTTTTGTCAGAACCGCACATGATGTTGACAAATAAAACTTACTGTCTCAAATCAAGCTAATTGTTTCTTTTCATGCTAAAACCTCCAGGAGGTGCAAAGATTTGCTTGTGTCAGGGACCTTTGTAAAGACAAACTACTGCTTTTGAAACATTCAGGTGCTACAGAAAAGCACAAGCAATCTCAAAGCACATGGCTTCTTGGTCTTGAGACACAGCCCCTAAATGACAAACACAGAATAATGGGGCATAAACAAAACACTGAAAAGATGCTCGTTAAGTGAGCGCTGTCTATGACATATACTAATTGAGTCTGGGGTCCTGGGAGGGTGAGAAGAGGAGGAAGCATGTGATCATGCATCGAAGAAAGCATTGCAATCAGATGTATGAAGCAACCAAAATTACGGAAGCACAGACAAACCTGCTTCTGCTATATTCTACTTTTTGAATGTTTGACTTTGGAGCTGTTATACTGTTCTCTTCAAACTGTATGTCTATGTAATTATCCTTTCCTAGTTAACTTCAAATGGCTTGATCTAATGGTTTCTTATGATACTTAGTGGGGCACCTTGGGATATGTATCACCAAGTTAAAGATAGTGGCTCTGTGGGAAAGCCAGTAAATAAGCAATAGGGAGAGAGAGCAGAGTGTTAAGCTATGGAGATGAACATATTTGCAAATGACCTAGGGTAAGAAGAGAGAGAAAAACCCACCCCAAAACCGCCCATTTTCCATGGGATGTCCTGATAGTTTACCAAGCTCACATTTGAGAAAAACAACCTATACCAGCCAAACCATCTGCATTCTCTAGAACCTCAGTCCTGGCAAGACACCACTTTCATCCTTTGGAGCATCTCTCAGGAACAAATCTCTTATCTATCTCTCCCGTCTTGTCAAAGGCCTAAAACTGCTCTGCCTGCACTCAACCATCTCCAAGCAAGCTTAGGAAATTCTGCTGTGATTTTCTTCTCCGAAGACTGATTTGGCTCTGGACTGGGTAAAGCAGCAGAGACCCTTCCAAATTAAAATGCAGCTTCAATATGTCAGCTACGCCTTTTTTAGACAATTCATTTCTGGGCTCTAAAATGTAAATCCAGTAAAAATATTCCTCCTGTACTGCTCAGTATGAGGAAATCCTTGACAAAGAAAAAAACTTGTGCTTTAAAACTCCTGGAGCTCACTGTGGGAGATTTTCCACTCCTGTCCCACAGAGGACATTTTCCAGTTTCAGCCTCCCATATCAACTGGGGAATGCCCTGATACAACTAGCAGGAAGCTTAATCTCAGGGAGTCACAAGGAGGCTGAAACAGCCAATCACATGGGTTAAGAGAGAAAGAGAGAGAGAAACTATAGAAGGCTCTGTAGACTGTTAATAACACAACAATTTCATTTGAGTGCAGATCCAGCCAAAAGTTACTACACCACACCAATTGTAACCAGCATTCTCTTAAGCTGAGAATGGGAAATTTCACCAAACTGGGAAAATCTTAGCTTCTACAGGTGTTTTAAGTGTTTTTGCCCTTCATTAGCATCCACTAAAGGTAGAGCAATCATGTTACATATTGGTAACAACCCACACAAAAGATGAACTAGTAAAGATTCCTATTATTCAGACATACATGCACTTTCAAATAAAATCCTTAAGAGGATAAAAAATTTGGAAGTTTTAAAGGAATTAAGGAATTAGGCTAGAGGACCATCCAGTGTAATGCCTTGTCCTTGAGTGAGCAAGATATGACACTCTTATAGGGAAGAGAGGAAAACCTGGCAGCATGTACTCTTACAAATACCAGGATCAAGCTATTTATCTGTTCTCCTTAAAGTACTCATCTGATGCCATTTCTGAAGTACTTTTCAAATGAGTGTGATTTTTTTTTCTTAATTAAAAAAGCCTTCATATTCCAAGTTGCCAATCCAGAATTATTCAACAGAAACTTAATTAACATGGTAGCCTCTAATAGTGAAGTTCACTTTTCTGTTAGGTTTATTTTCCATTCTAGACATGTTTTATTTTTTATTTCCTGATCACTATGTTCCAAGCACCACCAGTTTTGCCTCTTTAAGAGACAGGAACATTATTTTAGCACCCTTTGTATCTGAATAGCTAATGATTCACATGATTTTGCTGTTATTTTTTGACTGATATGAAAAAAAATGATCTTATGATGCTGTTTGGCTTCTGTATCAGCTACACTGTACAATTTACATCTCAACTTTGAAACTACTAAGTAAAACATAAAACACATCAGTTTCATTTTCTCCATCCACCAATTTTACACAGCATTATCTAGCCAATGTTTATAATATGGGTACTTATAATCATAGAATCATAGAATGGTTTGGGTTGGAAGGGACCTTTAAATGTCATCTAGTCCAACCCTCCTGCAATGAGCAGGGACATCTTCAACCTGATCAGGTTGCTCAGAGGCCCGTCCAACCTGACCTTGAATGTTTCCTGAGATGGGACATCTACCACCTCTCTGGGAAACTTGTGACAGTGTTTTATCATCCTCATTGTAAAAAAATTTCTTCCTTATATCTAGTGTGAATCTACCCTCCTTTAGTTTAAAACCATTGCCCCTTGTCCTATCACTGTAGGGCCTACTAAGAAGTCTGTCCCCATCTTTCCTATAAGCCCCCTGGGCAACAATTGCTATTTATTTAGCAGTCCATCATCATCAATGGACTCCAACTGCAGGCTACATTTAAGGATCAATTTGTCACTGTAATGCAGCAACTGATTGAAAGCATATAGGTTTGACAATTGTTTATTTCAGATTAATATACATGAGAATTTAAGGAGGAAGAACACAGTGACTTGGAATCTGACCAGAATTCTGGATCCTGTTCTTAAATGAAAAGGAACGTTCATAGGCATAGTTACAGCAAGGTAGTCATCAGCACTCTGTATGCAGTTGATTTATTCCTGACTAAAGCCAAATGCAGAGCCAGATGGGCAAAAAGGATGGAGAGCCCTTCTCAGAGTCATGGGCAGAATGCACAGAATGAAACTAGGTCCCCTATTAGTCATCTGCACCGCAATAACTTTATTGCCCATTAGTAAGCAACTCCTTATTCATGGGTGGTGATCACTACATTTCCATGGCATAAACCACCTCTTCCCAGTCACACCCTGAGCACTTTCTCTCAGTCAGGAAACCACAATGAAGTTGCTTTGCTGCTTTTCAGGTTCCAACAGTACCTTATTTTGTAATGCATTACTGTAATTATTGCTTGTTTCTAGCTGTTCCCGTAATAATATTCCAGCTAAAAAAATTTCCAAAACAAGTTTATGATGCATTGAAAGAAGAAAGTATGTAGGAAACAAGTGATTATTTCCCCAAGTGCTAAAGATCCTAACTGGTCGTCTTCTGCTGAAGAATATTTTACAATAAAGTTTGCTTTGTAGAAATACGAAATAAGCCTGCAGATACATGCATAGATATTTTGGCACCTGCAGTCCCTCTGCTATTTTTTTCAAGGCTGCTTCTGTGCCCTCTTACCGTAGGCTTGTACATCGTTTTTTGGCTTGCATCAGCAGGTTTAAAGCATGCGGTACCCTCAGAACAAAAAGCAGGGTGATGTAACTCTTGCTTTACTCTTTCAATTGCTGTGTCCAAACACTAGCCTAAAGTAATCAGTCAGTGCCCAGAAAAATAGAATCTTAGATGATGATTTGCATGCAAACTTCTCTGGAGAAAATAGGCATCATACATGTTAAAACACAGTGAATAAATGCAGAAAGTAGATTGCAAATGTGTCTTTCACATACACTTGGAGTACAGAGGAGACAAGATTTGAGAGAGTTAGATCCAGCAAACTCATATTTCAGAAGATGCTGGTTGCCAAAACAGTGTGCACGTGTTAATTAGGACCTCTGTGTTGGTATTTTTAGTCTTGACATACCTGCAGCGTAATCCCAGGTATATATCACTGTGTGCTCTTGCGATTTCTGTTCTAGTTTGCACAGCCGTTTGGTTTGTGTCATTTTGCCTAAAAGCAGAGAGAGAATGGTGTTAATAAAAATATGAAAGTCTTCTAGAATAGAGTAAGAGCTTTAAAGACTGAAAGCCCGTATGTCAATGTCTCCTAAATATTTTCATTATAAAATTTGTGAGTCCTTTGTGATTAATCCAAAGCCCAGTATGCTCCCATTGGCTGCAGCAAGAGCCACCTTTCCAAGCAGGAAAGTAAAACTAAACACAACCCAGCAAGCTGAGGCTTGTTATTTCTTACGGAGTTGGTTATGGTGATCCCATAAGAGTAGGATTAATAACTGAGAAGTTATTCATTTGGCTGCCTCTGCCCGGTGTGATGCTGAGCATACCTCCTGCTTTGTCACTCTCCACTCGTGTCCCAGGAATGTTCACAGGACTGGCAGCAGAACTGCACATAAAGACAGCAGTGGTCTGCTAGCCTTCAAGTTTGCATAACTCAGTTTTCCAGAGAAGGGGAGACATTTTTAAGCAATTTAAAGAAGGAATGCAGTGTTTCTAAGTTAACAAGCAGCAAGCCTGGGAAACCCCTGCTGTTCGGTTTCTGACCAGTCACTCTCACTAGCTTCAAGACAGTCAAGAGCCATTTCACAAGTACTTAGGCTGAGATTTACCCAAAATTGAGAGCTAGAACAAGCACTGCCTGTATGCCTCTTGAGCACACCATGACTATATTAAAGAGACAGATTTTTTTTTTTGCATAATAGTTATGTCAGTGAAACAACGAAGCCACAACAGTATTTAAAAACTAATGCCTATTACAAGAAATTCTGTCTCTTCTTTTAAGTAGCATACACATCAATATGCTCTCTCGCTCCTTCTATTATAAACTTTTCCAACAAAATTATACATAAATACAAAGATATATGATCCTGATTTTTTATGATCACTTTAGCTAAAATCCCTAGTTAAGAGGTTTCCAGAAATTCAGGAAAATACCTTTGACCATATGGTCTAAACAAAAATAATTTTGAAATAGACAACATGACAGTAGACAACCTCATATTTTTGTTATATCAACAGCTGAAGTCCTCTAAAATCTTACCATTTTTTATTTATTACTTGTGGTACAAAGTTCCTCTTTCATAAAGTGTATTTTGTATACTAGAAGGAATTATTTGGGCTTTGTTTATGGAGTTATTCTGTACCAATCTATACATTATTTTTGCAAGCCCAGACAACTGGGAAAGTCCTCTGAGAAAGGGGAGTTATCTCTTCCTTAGTGAGAGTTCTTCAATTTACTATCAGAAAAAATATTTACTGGTTTGCTAAATTGCTCTTTTTCTTAGACAGTGTGTGTATGAATAATACTGGCATGACATACAAGCCATGTATTCATTCAGGGTATTTTCTGCCTGTAGACAGACAGACCGCACCAATAGTCATTCAGCCTCACATTCTCCAAGATTACTCAGAAGATAACCAGGCACATTTGGAAAAGACAGTTAACTGAGTCAGTGAAAATAATCAGATTTCCAAAAATGGTTCCCCTGATGTAATAGAAATGTCTTTAAAAGAACAAATGACTCATATTGGTGTAGCAGGACAACATTTGCATGCATTGTAGCTATGGAACCATGGAAAACTTTGTGACAAGGGGATAATCATGCTCCTGTAACTCATGCATACAGGCTTTACTATTACCTCAGTCTAGCTCTGCGCAATTCAAGACTTCCCTTGGTTTTACTTGCTGTGAACTATCACACACAGTATAGGACAAATTCCTTCACTGGCACATATTGCATCACTGGCCATGATTATTCCACCCAGAAAGACAGACAGTGAAGCCACAGTGTACTGCCATTCCCTTCTCTAAATTATTTTAACACTTAAAAAGGGAACATCTGCAGAAAGTGACATCTATCATTTAGAAGACAGCGCTTTCACCTTCTCCCACAAGTGCTATGCCTGAAAGGAAGAAAATAAGATATTTATGCCTTTTATTTGCAGGAGACATCACTTCCCTCTGCACAACATGCTGCAGGCAGGAGGGTTGTGTCTGCTTTCACTGATAAATATTTGGCCCTTCCTTTCTTTGAGACTTGAAAAGGCAGACCACTGATTCCTTGTGAGACAGCAAAACCAAGAAATGGATGCCTACAAAGAACTGGAACAAAACATAGACTCATATGTACCTCAAGGACAAACCAGGAAGGATTCAAGGGGTCTCAGCTGAAGGCTGTGATGGTCAATCTTATCTCAGCATTTTGATTCCATGTAGACCTACAGTTTGTGTCAGTAAAATGATTTTTATTTCTGCTACTGAATATGCTCAGAAAGCCCAAATGCAAAATTCACCGAGATCACAAGAGGTAAAAAGTAAAAAGTCTGATCGGATTTCTTATCTTTGATGGGAAATACTGATTACTGTTCACCTAACACTGAACAGTAAAATAGTCCTTATTTATGAGAAGTAATAATTCATAAAGCATAGGCTTACTCCTGAGAACCATGACTCCACGACACCCTTCCACATTAGCCTCTCTGACTGGCTGACTTTGCTTTTGAATGTTGTGTTCTTGGCTATAGTGGCTCACTCTCATGATACAGGCAGAGATAACCAGCTGACAGTTTACCCTCTGGTCTATCTATGGCTTTTTTCCTGAAAGGGTGAACCCCTGTCAGAGGAAAGAACTGAACCAGGGTCTTCTACTTTCTAAGCAAGTCTAAGTGCCTGACTTCCTTTCAGAGGAATGCATGCTAAAAACCCCACCACCCCTGAGCCAGCAGCCTGAATGCAAGGACAAATTGGCCTCTGAAGTCTAGAAGGGGATTTCTTACTGGGAATTTCAGGTTTTCATATACCTCAAGTCATGACTAGAGTAGAATTCCAAGCCCATGGAAAAGGCCAGATTTAACACTTACTTACCTACTGGCCTCTCTCAGTCTGCCTTGAACAACCAGGCTGGCTTCTAGTCCAATTCTCTATGCATTACAAGATGCTTAACATCCCTAGGTTCCTCTATTCGTCTGAGACTTCTGTCATTAGCTTCCAAGCTTTTCAGTGATTTTGACAGGCTAAAAGACTCAGAAATCCCAGGGCATGAATTAGGAATATGCTGGTACTGGGACAACTCTATGCAAAAGATACGTGGGAAAATCTCTCATAGAAACATGCACCAAAGTCTCTAAGTCTTTCTCTTACTCAGGAAAGAAACAGTGAATTGGAACGCCCTGTTTGGAATCACATATCCTCTCAAAATCTGTAAGGCAGAGTGTTGCAAGATGAGAGATGCCTCATTTGCCTTTTCATAATGTTCAGATGCTGGCTGCCAAGAAAAAATTATTTCTGAATTCAAAGTTCACTGGGCAAGACCATTACAATCATAATAAGAACCTGATGAAAACCTGTATTCTTCCATCATGCGTAGCTAACATGTACGCCACAAGATTTCACTGGAATGAGAAACCTTCTTACATGCACCTCTGATCATGGAGCCTGCGAAGCCTCATATCCTCTTCTCCTCATGAGGATGAGGTTCTTCCTCTTTATGTCTTTGAGAATGAAAAAAACAGAGTTTCTGAGCTTTGTCAGCTCCAATGCAACACTCTATTTCCCTCTTGGGTTCATAGCCACGTTTACCAGTAGCTTCAGGTGAGAAATTGGATAACATCACTAGAGCATGATCTCCTGATTATGACCTGGTAGATCTATTATGGCACCAGAAAGCACAATACACGTGCAGACAGACATCAGCAAGTGTTGCATTACTGTCTATGGCTAAACAGTAGGTGAACTGAGGCAGCATATCTCATCCTGGAAATTTACGTAAGAGCTATGTTTGTTTAAACGCAGCTAGTCCAGCATGACAGTAAGTCCAGCGGAAGTATTAACTCACCTCTCTTTCTGTGTCCATGTTAATACTGAGCTGCAGTCAGGATTTCAAGCTGTTACTTTCAAAGGAGATGTGACATGCATAAAGAGGAACTATTGTACTACTTCCTTTTCTTATAGCTAAACTTATTGGTTTCACTCAGCTTCCCCTCCTACCTAACTTTCATGCTATTCCAGAATGAGGCCTTTGCTTTAAAAAAACAAAACCAAAAAACCAAAAAAACAACAAAAAAGCCAGCCTCTTCCATTGAGTCTTTAGAAATGTGTCCAGATGATCAAAACAAACACCAGAAAAGAAGATTCTGAAAATTACTTTACCAAAGAGATCTCACACTAACTGACCTGTAGAGTTTGATGTTGTCAACTGATGACCTATTCTGTGTACAGAACAACTTATAGGCTAGGTCACCATGCACGAACACTACAATTTGCTGAACTGTTAAAAACCAAAACCAAATTTAGATCACAATCCAAATAATTTCTGCACAAAAAGGACACAGGGGTGTTCAAAAGAGTTTTCACCATTTAAACTAGGGATTGTGATAATTCTGTCTTTTCTTATACACTACCAGAGGTTTATATAAATAAATTATGGAATGAGGTGTCACATCTGAATGGGTTTAGTCTGAAAAAAGTGTACTTTAAAGATACTATGGCATAGGCTGAAGTGTGAGCTAGCAACTTGTACAAGGAGAAAGAAACTCTTGTAGCATATGCAACCATCAAACCACCTGAGATTGAAAATTCAGTTGCTGAACACAGAGTCTGATTCTCAGACCCAGCTACATTTAGAGAAAGATGATGTTATTCACCTTTGGAAAAAAATTACACAAGAATCTCCCTTGAGTAGAAAGAAAACTGCTACCTCCCCAGAACTAATCAGAGGAGTTAGCTATGCAAACAAAATTCATTAGTTATCGGACTGTTTTGGATAAGTAAGTCTCGTGGGCCAGGGTGTAATCACTGGAAAATTCCCACCCTCTTCCCGCTTCTGTGTATAACTTTGAATAGATTCCTCCTCTGTCTTATTCCTGTATAACTTTACCACATCTATCACACAACACTACTGAAAATAGGGTACAGAGGTGAATTGTCGTCTCCCCGGTTAAATCATTAGACTCTAAAGAAGAGACGGGAGCTCCTGTCCCAATGAACTTAAGCTCTCTGCACCTGAATATTTTTGTACCCTGAAAAGACTCTGCAAAGATAACTTAAATTAACTTTGTGGTCAGAGGCTGGCCTAGTGTCATGTAAGTGAAGACTATCCATGGTTTTTGATCAGTCTGCAGACCTGCCAACAAACCAGCAGGCAGATCATTGCATCAGGTTTTTAACTGAGACCATGGCTGAGTTGCAACACAGCGGAAGGCTGCTAATCATTTCCTGTAGATCAGAGTTAGGAAAACATGGCTTTGCATGAGAACAGCTTTGCAGTTCAGGAAACAGACCCAGTTGTCAGGAACCAAAGACTGGTTCAGGAAAGAAGTTAGTGGAGACATTGTAAAGCAATAACCACAGACTTGCGTGATTGACTAGATAGGGAAACACCTGAAACTGCTGTAGGGTTACTGTAGCTAACTTCAAGGCAGCTGCATGCACAGCAAGCTGAAAAAACTTGTCCATCTTTCACTTGAGCTAATGGGCTCAAGTGACAGAGTACGTGAGCTCAAACTTTGGGATTTTGACATTATGACATTTATATTTGAAAATCTGTCATTAAAAAGATACCTTGAAACATCTGGCTTTATAAAAATATGACTTAATAACAGAAAATCAATGAAGGAAAAACCCTGCTCTGAATTGCAGCGTTGGACAATAATGCATTAAAAAAAAAAAAAAAAAAA
>NW_010113415.1:0-42874 GCF_000699245.1 Pterocles gutturalis | reverse complement strand
GAGCGTCCCAGACCCAGAGCTGACTGAGGACCCAGTGAGACGGACCACCCTGAGAGATCTGACCCAGAGCAAAAAGGCAGCCATAAAAAAAAGGGTGTCCAGAACAAAAGGGCTGAGCTTCCAGAGGGTCCTCACCTATATACTGGGCATGATGTGCATGCTATGGAATAGATTATTGGCCACTCTGGGTCTCAATCCCGAACCTGAGATCAAATCCTGGGCTGGTCACTGGGGCTGTGCTCCCTCCCAGCTTCTCCTGCACCTGCAGGCACTGGCCCAGCAAAGAAGCTGAAACGACTTTGAATGTCCCAGCAACAACTATAAACATCACTGTTATCAGCTTTCTTCTGAGCACAAATCCAAAACACAGCCTCTTGCTAGCTGTTATGAAGAAAGTGAACTCTGTCTCAGCTGAACCCAGGACAAGCATCCAAGGCCCTCTTATGCATCGCCTTCTTCGTGTCAAATGCAAATATTCAAACCCTCAAGATGACCAGTCAAGTTGTTTCTCTCGCCTTCCAGAATGCCTTCCACATCTGCAGTGAGCTTATACATTCATTTACAGCTCCCACATGGAAGATTCTGTCCTCATAAAGACCAGCAAGTACGCTGTGGGCAGCTCACAGGACTTAGGTCGGTGTTTCTGACAGCAGCAGTAAGTCCAAAGGGCTTTACATCATTTTGCTTGTATTTGGGAAAGCCTAAAACTGAAATGCAATTACATACGTGTACGTGAGAAAGCAGAGATGGCAATCATTTGTGCCTTGAAAAATGTTTGAAAGAGGGTGTCATTTTTTAGTCTTTCTCCTGGCATTTCTTCCACACGTGCCATTTCCAAACATAGTTGTAAGTACTGAGGTCCTTGCTGTAAAGAGCCTGCTGCATGCTGAAGTCAGATCAATCAGAAGACATTAGATTGTTTCTTTTTCTCCTCCACCTACGATAGTGATAAGACCTAAGTGATGCTCAGGTCCTTCAGGCACACCTGCTAATACCATTTTCAGTTGTGTTGTCAGATGGCATAAGCATAATGATCACAAATATTCCTGTCTATAGTATTTGCACTCCATTAATACCCCAACGCCCAGCAGTTCCAGTCTAGCAAAAGAGACCCTGCCTCAGAAATTTGTAGTCTAAATAAGCAAAGACAGAGGAGCTATTTCAGGAGACCTTGCTGAGGGATTAAGTGATGTCAGACTTTCTGGCAGGAAGCCTGTGGGAGGCTGGGGAGCCAAACCAAGGCTGCAAACCCCCATCAACATCAGCCTCCAAATTGCTCTTTACCTGGCAGCTGCCCGCCTGAGAGAGGTGGTGGTTGCTAAATGAAAAGCAGATGGAGCCAAGTTTAGTTAAAGTAGACAGTCATAACAACAAAGAGCTCTCCTCTAATCACCCAGCGGTAGTAGGGCTGAAAATGTAATCAAGTTGTTTTCTATAAATCATTTTCACAAGATAAGGGGTCTGGCTATCCAGCGTGGCTCACTCAGTGTTTACACTGTAAACTTTCCTGCCCTCGGTGATACCCCTTCGCTCTGAAAATGCTTTAACACATTTAATCATGAAATGTAACAGTCAGATAATAAGAACCCCGTAAACTTCCCCCTCCTCTCCTTTTAAATTAAATTATACACTGGTAGTAAAACCATGATTATGTGAAGGTTGCATTTATGAGAATTCTTAGCCTCTGAGGTGGGCGGTGAGGCAAAAAGAATTAAAAATTTTACTTAATAGAGCAAGCATCTTGTGGAGATAATTACACAACTGGTGAGCCCTGCACAGCACCTGTGTTTAACAGTATTATAGTCAAGCCTTTCGAAGCAGGCAAGCAGTCTGTCTTTCAGACAGTTGAATATATAAAATGCCTCAGTTATAGTGCTGATTTACTAATGTATTGCCAAAATAAAGTGATTGAATCTGCTGAAGAGAAGAGGAGGGGGGGGACGCTGATAACGTCCATTGTAATGAGGAACAATAATGGGCATAGCAGTTTATTAACAAACTCCACAGGTCACTGCACAGCAATGGCAGGGAGGCAGTAAAAGGGAAACTCAATCAGGTTTTGTTAGAGCTTACAGCATGCGCTGAACCCAGTCATTAGGTGGGTTCACAGGCCTCCAAACTGGAAAGGTTGCCTGTGAATGGGAGAGATGGGGAGTGGAGCTTTTTTGCGGCTTCAGCTGCACCTCAGCCTGGCTCTGGCTCACATTCAGCCAGCTCTTCTGGTTTCTTCTGCTTGGGGTTTTTAAAGATTTTCAAGATTAACTGGTTTTAGTTTACAGGCCATGTTCCCACTCAGCTTTGGGATCTTACCTGCTGGCCAGACCAGCAGCTTTTCCTGCAGCACCATTGAAGGCAACTGCAAGGAATGATTCACCCAATATTAAACTCCTGTCCACTCAAGTCACTGCCTTAGCCTCAGGAGGATCCAAAGGAAATTAAGGAGTTGGATGACAGGGAGTTTTTTACTTTGTTTAAAGCTGTACATTGTTTTCCTGGAAAGACAAAGCACTTTCCCTTAATTCGAGTTCTTGCACTCAGTGGTGCTGGCAAAGGGCGATGTTTGCCAGACTGTCTCGTTTCCTGCTGCCAACATCTTCCTGACAATGTTTGAATTACTTCAGGAATGGACGTGCCCCAGAGCCACCCTGCAAGCTCAAGGCTATCAGAAGACACAAACAGCGTTGGTACTTACACGAGCTCTCTCAGATGAGTTTCTCTTTCTAATTCATGAAGTCATTTTAATTAGACAACTCGCCACATACAGCCCTTTGAGCATGGGCAACAGAAGCAAAGCAGCGAAAGAAAGGGATCTATTCTAACAGTTAATTTTCCGAGGATCTGGGTGCTTGTCTCAGTTGGTATCTAGCATCTTGTGCCTGTTTAAATAATTGATTTGACAGAAACATCTAAAAAGCCATTTTAAAAGACTACATTAGTGAAACTCAGCCCGTGAAACAGCCTCGCTTGGTGCAGTCGTTTCTATTTTCCTCTCTTGCAGTTTGAACCCTGACAGTGCTGCAGCAAACAAAAAGCAGATGGGATCATAGCAGGGCTTTTAGAATAATGAATGTCTGTGATTCTGCACTGAGGGTCAGCCTCTGCCCCTGGGTGGCACCTAGGGTGCTCTCGGTGCCACACAATAAAGCAAGGCAGAGTGCTGCTTTTCTCGCACACAAGCGAAGCACGGTCAGCGTGCTGTGAAGGAGGATCCTTACGTGGTGTGTTGAGGTCAAGGGTCTGAGCTGGAGGAGAGGAGGAGAAAGGGAAGCCCCACAAAGATGTCAGCACAGGGTGGGCCAGAGCTGTAAACCCTGGGGATGGGGTTTATGAGCAGGGGCTCGATGCTGCATCACAAACTCCCCCCGAGAGAGGACTTGGGTTAGCTCTGAGCACAGATGGAGTCAGCCTGCCTCTGTCCAAACCCACAGAGCCTCTGTCAGCCCGCCAAAAAGAAATGAAGGAGAAGTTAATAGATGCATCAAACTCCAGTCCATGCAAGCATCTCCCTGGGGTGTCAGAGCAGCTGTGAGAAACACTCCCTGGGACCGTAGCCGGGCAGGGTTTCACTCTCTCCTCTCGGGACTGGTCGCAGGTTTTATCCCAGGAAGATTTCATAACAAAGGCGTCATTGTTCTAGTCCACCAAAACCAGGGTGTTCTTCTGGGGGGGCCTCCTGTCGCATGGTGATGGGGTGAGCCTCCCCCAGCCTCTCGGAGTGACCTCCTGGGTCCTGCCTTCTCCACTGCTCCTGGCTCTTACCCTTCCAGCTGCCTGAGCCCTGCCAGCACAGACCACTCCTGTCTGGGGACCCAGCGGCTCTGGGGGCACATGGTCAGCCCCCCCAGCCAGGGATGAGCCTCCAATGGGGTCCAGCACCTGGCAGGCACTTGCTGTGCAAGGTACCAGCCCCGCTCCACTGGGCTGTCTTCCCCAGACCCGAAAACGGCCTGAATCAACAATGGAAATGGCAAACTGTGCAAGGTGACTCTTTGCAGCTTTGCAGACACACCTGCCTTCCCCCGGGAGGAGTTTAAGCAATTACACTCCAAAACTGGGCTGCTCAGCTGAAAATTCTCTGGGAGCATGCTTAGGCTGGCAGCTAAATTAGAGGGAACACGTCTCCTTGCATTATTAGAAGTAACACACTTGCTTTTTTTTTTTTTTAATTTACTTTTACTATTTCCTTTGCAAATTGCTAGGCACTTCTAAACACAAACCGGTTTTACCTTTTCAACTTTCCTCACATTACAGCCAGGCTAACTCCATTAGCAAAGAAAGTAAACAGCCAAAGCACTTACTGAAAGTCTAAATCCCCTGAAGGTAATAGCTGTATAAAACACATGGGAGTTGTTATTTCAAGGCAAGGAAATGGAAAGCTTTTAGTTTATCATTAAGCCAACTTAGTATTTTGGTAGGCCTTGGCACTATTTATTAACAATTTATAAAGTCAGACCGGGGTGAGTCTATGCTCAGTGATATATATTTTTGTACTGATATGCGGTACTTGTGCTATTTGTCCTGAACTCCATGTAAACAGTGCTTAATAAGCCTGGCTTGGATTTTCCCATTAAACAACTTGCCTGAGTGAAGTGAACTCAAGTCACTGCAAGTTCCTGCAAGAATTCCCCTTCAACACAGTAAACAGTGTCAGGAAGCCTCTTTCCTGGCTGCCACTAGTCCAGGATCCAATATTTAGAAGCAATTCCAGAACGAGGAATCTTTGAGCTCTCCCTAAAGGATTAGAAGGTGATACATCCCTGTGCAGGAAGGAGCAGGGGTGAACAGGGATGAAAGATCACACAGTGTCATAGATGTGATTCTACAGGAACCTAAGTCCATCAGCTTATGGTGCGAGGTCATGCAGGTTCCATCCTCTGCCTGACATATTTTCTAGCTGTAGCCTGTCTTCTCTGGTCTCATCTTTTGGTCCTTCCATTGTTCATTTCCCTGAATGCTCTTCCACGTTTGACAATGCCAGTGTTGCAGTGGTTTGACCAACTGTTCCTTTCTTATTTTATCTTCTTGATTTTTCATTACTGGCATCTGAAACTAACTCCTTCACACCAATAGGTTCCTGTTTCATCACTGTTCTCTTCCTTAGAAGAAGATGTACCATGCCCTAACCAAAGCTGAGATGATGACTTGGTGCCTCAGGCACAAGCAACTTTCTGGTCCCCTAGATTAGTTCTTCAAATGTATTTGCAAAACTGTGAAACTGCAGTAATAAACCCTCAGGTTGGTTCTCCATAGCTTCAGTTATTAAGGTTGGTGCTTTCCTTTAGAACATCTCTGTTTCTGACATGACCACGCTCTGTTGTGTACACGTGTCACCTCAGGGGAGATGCTGGGCAGACTCCTGGTCTCCTTCTAGTGTATCTGCAGCACTTGTGTACTTTCAATAGGCAGCCACAAACTGGCTGGCGTTGCTCAAAAGATCTACCCATCTACAAATTTTCATGACACTAAATTTCTTTCAGTGGAGCTGTTTACATCAACGTTGTCCAACGTAAAACCAGACTGGCAAGTTCTTGTCCTTAATATCTCAGTGTTTGCCACTCATAACTCCTCTGACAGCCTAAGGACATCTTGGTTCTTTGATTCTTCAGGTAGAGACATTCTCCCGTTCGTGGCATAATGCAGCATGAGGCTCTGGGCAGTCTGGAGGCAGCTGCTGACAGTTTTCCTGGCCACACTGCTACTGAGACCAATGCCATTCTCCAGAGACTGGAGGACAGAATTAACTTTTACAGAGCCATTTTTTGTGTGTATGGTTAATTTGCTGAGGTTCACCGCCTGATTTGGGAGGAACCAGAGCCCTGGGAATGGATGTATTGATGGTAGGTCTGGGAGACAATGTGCAAAGTTATTCTGGGCTTACATACAGATTTAAATGAAACAAAAAGGCAAACCAACAGCCCATATTCTTCCTCTTTCAAATGATTTCATTTCTCATTCTTTCCACTCTGTGTGTAGTGGGACTGTTCCAGCCTGAGATGAAAATTAGGAACTGCAATTAGGGGAATATGCTGCCTGTTAACTATGTCACAGCCTCTGTTATGAAACACACCCTTCATACATGAGGAAAAACTGTAACAATTTAGTGTCTATTGTCTGCCAGCACTTCTGCAGTAACACATTTCAGAAGCAAAAACTGAAGTGACATAAGCAGGGGGAGGAAAAAACCAACCCTGTTTGTTCTTCCTGCCAACAGGACATTGCAAAGGCAGGAGTTGTCTCCTATTGTTTAGGAGTCATACAAAACTTCTGCTCTCTTACAGATTTCTGTTAAAAATGCCTATTTTTAGAACTGTATTGTAAATTGAATTACAAATAGAATTAGAAATTTATAATATAGATGTTTCATCCTACAGCACTCATTGCCCATTCTTCTCCAATGGTCACAAAAGGAGAGAAGATTATTAGCTCAGGTGTAGAGGTGTGCATTGTAAGTACTTCTGTTCGGGCGCAGACTTTCCACCTTCCCATGAAATGGAAATTGCTGGACTGAGTTTATTGAAGGCAGACTGTCTTTTGCTGGTCATCTCTGTCACAGAAATTAAATAAGACTAAGCCTGTTCCACCAGTCCCTTCTTCTCACACTGAGAACTGGTGTGGGTTTGTTGATTCTCTTTTTTTTCATAAGAATGGCATTTGTGAAGTAACTCTCAGCTTGCTTGCAAAGGAGTTTCTTTCTTTCTTTCTGGATTGGTACCTTCTATGAGATTGCATTCCCCTTAGGGATCAGAAATATCCTCCACATTTCTTCTCCAGTCTACTGTGCTAAACACACTTTTTCCTTTCCTTTACTCATTCAAGGTCAGGTCTAGATCTAGACATCTGTTTTCAGCATCATATTTTGTATGATTGCAGATTACACCCTGTGGGAGTGAGAGTGGGTGGGGTGTAAACAGTTCACAGAGTATTTAAAGGACAGGTGGCACCTTTCTTACGTGTTGTTACAGGAAGCTCCTAGAAATATCTCCATTTCCAGCTTAAAGACCAGAAATTACTTCCTTTGAAAATGTTTGAAAACATGGATTACTCTGGTACCTAGCTCTTTACTGAAAATGTTTTCCTGGAAAAATATCCCAGGCTTTCCGTGAATGCACACAGGCTAATGAACTCCAAGCTTGCTCAAGTGCAAGAGCTGTATTACCATGATTGCCCGATGGTTTTACATCTGTGGGCTAAAAGTAATTTAGCGTCCACAGGAGATAAATAGCTATGGTTCTGTGTCTCATCGCCTCGTCAGCCAATATGACACGCATATTTTTGGGCACAAAGATATGGCACACAAGGCCAGGCATCTCTTTTTTCCTCTGTCCTCCCTCTCTACTAGCAGATCCAAGAATGACCAGCTAAACCTCATTAATACTGAGCTCTTTACAGTGCTCTGGCACTTTGGGATAATACTCCGGTGTTCAAATCCCCATCAGAAAGAATACAAAGCCTCACATTAAAAGCCTGGAAAGGATCTTTATGTGGATAAACGATTCATCCCAAGTTTTACTTGATTTGTTTGTTAGATGAATCACACCATTTTCTCTCGCCCTGCAAACTTCTTCATGTCATTCTACATTTCATAATTTTCCCCAGTTCCTAATATTCATTCTTGTATATACAACTAGAAGGCCAACCTTGTGCTACAGCAGTAGCTCCATCTACCATGTGCCCATTTTCTAAAAGAGAACTTTGGTGGTGGTTTTTTTGCTGACTGAGGGAAATTCATATACCACCTGCTGGGAGGGTCACGACACATTACAATATTTCTGTGTAGACAGGACACAGTGCTGCTCAATATTTCATGTTCTTCTGAAGCCTGCTGCACAAAAGAGGGAAAAGATACAAACTGCAATGCAATTCAGCAGCAGAAATATCCTACAGTGCTTTTACTGGGGCTGAGAGAAATCCTGCAAGGTGGACACTGACTTCCAGTCCCCCTTTCCCATCCTGACACTCCTAGTTTGACCAGAACAGACATGAAATTATTATGAAGGGCAAAGGGATTCCTGTAAGAGTTGATCTATATTTACACAAAATTCTATTGTGAAAGAGGAGTTTTTTCAGATTGGAAATCAACTGTCCTCATAATGAAACAAATTTAGTAATTCACCGTTCTGTGACTGTCCTCCATTCCCACAGGTAAGGTGCAGAAGACCTGCTGGCAAAAAGTACATATGAAGCTCCTAAAGCTGCAATCTGATTCAAGAATAAGCTCGATGATGTCCCCTCTTAACGAATAGCTTGCACCATAAAAAATAAATATAGTTTTTTAATATATTTGAAAGCAGAATTAAAAAAACTAAAATTTACCTCAAGTCTTTTCAACTTTCAGCTTTTCATTTTTACTATTTTTATGAGACATTCGTATTCCTGCACATTCTGGAGCATTTTTTTATTATATGCTGCAGTTTACGGGATCATTGTTCAAACACACCAGTGTTTCCATAAGTGTGAGAGGGCAGAATCTCTTGTTTAAAGTTTTAATAACTTCATTTACTATAATACTCAAATTTTACAGCGCAACTTTGAAGCACAGCATAAAATATTTGTATCATGCCTAGATGTGGCAGTTACATTTGTGATTAGAGTTTTATTCCTCTTAATTATTATTATTAATTATTATTAATTATAAATCAAACATGCAGGATAATTGTGTTTTTTTTTTTTCCCTTGGCAAGAATATTTGCAATAAAACTGTCTTTGCTGAGAGTCCTTCTGACAGCGCATCAATAGCATAAAACTTCAAATTAAAAAGAAAATTCCCATATAAAATCCACAAGTTATGCTTTCACGGTGGTTTTCAAGGTCCCTTGGTCTCCTTCAGGTCTACTACTTGACTTTGCTTTTGCATAATTGTAGAGCTCCATGTGAATGAACTTCATGATGGGTAATGGCCTCAGTGTCTATCGGTGCTCTTGTGAATTACCCATTTTTCCTGCTGTAGGCTGTCTGCGGCTCAGTCATCAGCAATACTGTTCATATTCATGCACTAATACCCTGACACAGGTAGAAAACACTTGGGTGAAGGCTATAACTGTATTCTGCTGAAAACTACCCTACTTGCCTTGATAAATCAAGTAGGGATTGCAAAACCCCCACTTTGAGTGGGAACCTTGACTTTCATTCTGCCAACCCCAACAATTCAAAAACAGATGTTCCATCTATATCCATGAGTATCTGAAGGCTCTTTAGCCCTATTAACACAAGTAAGTCATCTTCTCTTGCTATCCTACAAGTTAAGGGTTGTACACTCATGTAACTTTACAGTTTGTTCTTCATTTATAAGTATGACCGGTTCAAGCCAGCAGAAATGCAAAGTGCTCTAGAAATTGTAGAGAATGACATCTGTGATAACGCTAGTGTACTTGTTATAAGTCAGCTGTGCTCTTCCACGTTGTCTTCAGTCCCATTTCTTCTTGCTCAAAGCACACACTGGCTCTACATCCTCACACTTGTACAGCTGCAGAAGAAATTGTTTATTCAGATTTTATTTTTTTTTTTAATAAACATGTACAAATGGACCGTTATATACTCACTGGTGCTTAATAACAAATACACAATTAATGTCAAAGTGCTAGAAGCTTTCACAGTACACACATGTAAAATTGGATGTCACTGTTCTAATAGCACACATGGTTTTACACAGCATTGAAACGTCAGATGGATCCCTCATCTGTTAGAAGCCAATTTAAAATTTTGTTCAATTATTATAGGCCATAATTCTATCAGAACAATAAGCTCCGAAAATGAACTTTTAATGAGAGTTTCCATTTAGCCGTAAGTGGTATGAGTTTTGTTCCTAATTGGAATTTGTTAGTCACTCATTTAATTACTGGATGTAGCTCACTTTCTGTTTTTCCAGTAACAAATTCTGCAAATATACTGATTTTAAAAAATTAAATGAATTATTTTGATATAAATCCTTCACCAGCACTTCATTATAGGTATCTGCTACTTCAAAATCAAGATACCAGTTGCTTTGATTGGAAACATGAGCTTCTGTGCCTTAAAAAGTTTCTGAACCTTGATTGGATAAGCCAAACTCCTAGTACTGTGTGACATAGAGATATTAAATAAAATTCTCATTAGCACTTAAGTGAAGCCTTGATAGGTTTTTTTTTTTCCCAAAATACTATTTTAGTGTTATTGTAAAGCAAGAAAAAAGACAGTAAATAGGTACCTGATACAAGGATACTCCTTTCTGTATTCAAATATATCCAGAAAGATGAAATGCTGTTTTTTATCCTTTTATGGCTAAAGAAAAAAGCCCTGCACAGCAGACATCACCATTTAAAAAAAAAAAAAAAAAAGTCAAATGGTCACTGATACATTGAGAATTATTTAGGCAATCCAAAGAGCAGTCACTAGTGAAACCACCTCATGATGTGACCAGTCTCTGCACCCCATTATAGCAGTTTTAGACTGAAATTTCTTGAGTCTTAAATAACTGTACAAATGGGAACACCAGGCTCATTGCAACTGTTTGGCCAAAATTTCCTGATAGAAATCAACTATCAAGATTTTCAGCTTGCTTTAGGAACCGTTTCTAGCCTGTCTCTGAAAGAGCATGTGCTGACATAATTCATTGAACCGACTTTGTTCTGCTCAGTTTTTGAAATAATGAGTTGGCAGCGGATTGTAGATTTATGAACAAATAGCTGTACGGTAGGTATGGCTGCGTCAGTGTACAGATATGCATTCCTTTTGAAAAAAAAAAAAAAAAAAAAAAAAAAAAAAGCAGTCTGTATAGAGAGAAAGGAAAGAATAAACAACCATGAATTCAAATGGGTATCCCAGAGGGACCTCGCTCCACAAACTGTCCTTTAAACCATGATGTGCGAAAACTTTTGATCATCAATAAGGACAATAAAATGCAGCGTTAACCCTGGGTTTTGAGTCCCCAAGCCCAAGTTCAACATGAAAGCTGTATTTTTATGGAGAAATATAGGTGTACCTTCTTCATTTGCTAAGTCAATATTTTCTAGAAAAAGCTTCTACTCAGGAGAAAGACAAGAGAATAATGAAAAACATGTGCTTGAAGAGTTCTTTTTTAGTGTTAAACCAAGGTAACTTGCAGGTAAAGGAGTCCCAGCCACCTGTGCAAGGACTGCACCCAACATAATCTTACTGGTGAAATCAGAATGGAAAGTTTCATACTTGACACGTAAAAAGATCAAATTTGCTGTTGTCCTGCAAGCAAATCCACCGCTGTTGTCAGAGGCAGTATTAACCAGCTAAGGAGTGAGGGTCACAGCCCCCGAGGGGTGCAGGGTTCGTAAGGCGCAGGGTTTGGAGTAGCACTGAGCACAGCTGTAGCCTTCCTGCACCCCGGGGTGTTCCTCCTTGGGAGCCCAGGAAGGCCCTGGGGTCCAGCCCACGCCTGCTGTTGCCCTGTGGTGATGGGTTTTGGGAGGGCTCCCTACCCGTCCAGGCTGGGGAACAGCCCTGCAAGCCTTCCTCAGGATCTTCCCCGTCCACCTCCTGCCCCTGCCTATGCTGAGCGGTGCCCTGGCCGGGGAGAGCATCTCAATAACATGGGTTTTAGCTGGAGAAAGGGCTACAGAAGGGTTTTAGAACAACAACAACACAAGTTAGATGTAAAGGAAGAGTTTTCAAGATGTAAGTTTCAATTTTGTTCTTTTTTTGTGGAAGTTACCTCCTTTTCTTCTGGAAAATCTTGTCAGTAGAAGTTAACCCTGCCTGTTAGAAACTTTGATAATATGACAGGAAGCATTTGATCTCAAATGTGTTCAATATATTCTACACATTTCCAGTCTAAGGTTGCTACGGATAGATTAATCTTTTCTGGATCAATGGTGTTCTATCTGTTCTTATTTACAGATTTCTAAAATATTTCCAATGAAGCTGGAGACTTCTGCTTAGTTACTTTAAGCCTACTGATGATAAAAATGCTTTTGATTTGTATAACTTGAAGATCGATGTGGTGCTCAGGGACACGGGTTAGTGGGTTGGGTGATGTTGGGTTGATGGTTGGACTTGATAACCCTTGAGGTCTTTTCCAACCTTCATGATTCGATGATCCTACGATCACCCAGGAGGTATTTCCTACCTTTTGTGCTGTTGTTGGCATGGGCAGACTTAGGCCAGTTCAAACCTGAAAATCTGATTTGGTCTCTTAAAGCTGCCACTGCAACTTATATTAAGAGGAATTAACCAAGAACGTGTTCTGTCTGGGGACCAGAAAAGATCATGAAAACTGAACTCGCTGCTGTTTAAAAGGACTCTTCACAGTGTGGAATTGTCTTTTCATTGATTTCAGCTGGGAGCTGCTGCGGCTATGCTGTGAAAGGTCAGGAACATGACAACAGCACGGGATTTTACCCTCCGTTCGTGCCTCTCCCTATCTGCCCCGTCCATAATGCTGAGAAACAGGGAACCAGTTCTTACACAGCTGGGGGAAGAGTGTTAGCTACAGAAAACAAGGCATTTGGCATGGTGGCTGCATGTTATTCTGGGGATTAAATGCTTGAAGAGAAACTTGGATCCCAGGTGTCTCTGGGTGGGTAGAAAAATGGCAACTGCAATTGTACCGAGTTCCAAGTGCGTGTCATTCGGGGAAAACTGATGGGCATAGCATGACAGCTGCAGCACTAGAAAGCAAGGAAATCTTAGAGCCAGGAAGACAAACTGATCTTCTGCTTTCCCTTTCAGAGAAGAAAGCCAGTTCTTAGGACAATTAATTCCTGGATTTCTAAAAAAAATAACTATATTGTAGATGAGAACTAAAAAGTCTCTTCAATGATTAAGTAATTAACATTTTAAGTATTGAGGCAAACAATAGAAGAACAGATTTATGAGTCAGATTTGATCACAATTCTTTTGGTGACAGCAAAGGAAAAGGAGGAGGTTACTGCGCGTCCAGAGGAGAAGCTTCACTGCGATCTGAGCGTGACTGATCCCGGTCCTGCCTCATGTGCATCAAAAGCCACAAAAGTCTGATAAACCCCTCCGTACCAATGGGGAGTAGGATTTCCCTTTCATTGAAAGTTTTAAGTTTCTTCTGTTAGGAAGGCAAGTTGCACAAGCAGAAAATGGTGTGTCTCCTACAGGAGGCTAATGGGAGTGAGGAGACCAACACCAGCACAGATCTGAGCTGTGCCCCTGCTCTGCCCTCACTCTGGGACCACCTCGGTGCCAGCAGCCCAATGGCTCTGGGGCAGAGCACCCATCCTCTGAAGTTACCCCTGGACAGGGGGACAAAGTGGCGACCAAGCAGAGAAGGATCTGAAGACAGTCTGTTCTGCTAAGACTTGAAAAAAAAAAGAGCAGAGAACAGCCACCAGACTAACCCCAACCTAAACCAATCCAAATCTCTTGACCTTTTAACTGTTGGGATAAGGGTAAGGGGCAGGGGGTAAGCAGAACCTATTGGTACTTGCCCTTGACCGGTTTACGTGCCAGCAGGGTAATTTTGCCAATGATTCCTAAGTTTATCACAAGTGTAAAGTTCTGGACCAAATCCCCTCCATGGGGACACTTTTATTTCCCCAGTTCTGGCTGCCAACCAAGTTTTGGCTAAGTTATTTTTTCTAACTCCCTTTCAGAGAGCTAAAGCCCTAGCAACAGCCATTAAAGCAATGTGTGCTCAGCCCTTGAGAAAGGGAGGACACATGTGAGCCCTTCAGTTCATATTTAGAAACCTCGCTTCAGTCTCCAAAAGGCTCTTGTTATCCTACCCAGCGAGCCCGACCTCCCGCCACACTGGTCAGCACATCGTGTCCTTTCCTCCAGCACGGCCATCCTTTGTTTTCTGTAAAACAAGCATCCGCCGTGCCAATGCCCTGCAGCATCACGGGGACTGTACAGCCGGAGCTGCTCGTTTCTGCAACCCCTCCGTGCACCTCTTTGAGTCTGCATTTCAGGCCCACTGAAAAGGAGGCTACAAAGGCAAACGATGCCCGTGAGAACAGAGAGGACAGAGAGGCTGATGGACGTTGTGTGGCTGTAAACACAGACGCCTATTTTTCACCTATTGCACAGAACAAATCATTGAAAGGCAATGAAAACAAACATCTCCAAATTACATTTTTGTTTTGTATGAAAACATCTCTGTTGCAGCTATTTTGATAAATGAAACCTGCGTCAATAATTTATTTTTTTGCTCTTGAAGAAAGAACATTTCAGGTTAATGCAGTTTTGCCTTCAAACTCATAAAAAGGAGACAGGAACCTCCTTTTACTTTTCATCAACACAGTATTCAGTGCTTATTAGTAGATTAAAATTAGTTCCTCCGTGATTTTGCCATTTCCATTATTAGACCTCAGAGAAAAGGACCTCCTGGCTCTTTCTGGAGCACCTTGTTCTCCTACAGCATTGATCAGACAGCAGTGATGAAGACTGGCCAAAGGATAAACCAGAATACCTGTCCTCATCTGGGTCCGTTGTTTGACCATGACATTCCCATAAAAGCAGTTGCCTGCTCTAGCCCATGTTGTACCAATAGGATTGCCTGGGTTTTGCATCCGCTACCCCTGTCTGCTCCTCAGGCTTTGCAATGGAGAAGGAATCTTATTCACAGTTGGTCAAGTTATCCAAGTAAATGCCAAGTTAGTGCTTGTTCACCAAACTGAAATCATCCAGCCAGTAGAGGTCCTGGTGTCAGCCTGGGCTCTGAGATGGCATCGAAAGGCTGGCCGTCTAGGGAAGCAACAACCCTCTGATTTCTGATGCATGGTGCCCTGTGACACAGAGGAATAACACCCAGTCTGGGAAGGAACTTTATTAGAAAGGTAACAGCTTATTTCAACTTGCCTTTATAAAGAAGAGGCGTTGCTGGAAGGGAAAGCTCTTTTCAACTTTACCCCAGACAGAACATGCAGGCAGCTGGTTTCCTTGATGCCTACCATGAGCTTCCCTTTCGTAGCTCAGTTTCTTCTGAACAGTGTAAGTAATTGACACCCACAGAAATGGTAACACGCTGCTTTCAGACCTCCTCCAGGCCTATTAATTGTTTAATGAAAAGTGCAGGATACTAAGAGTGTCTCAACACTAAAATTTGAAAGTCCTGATCTAGTCTGTTTAAAGTTAATTGAAAAAAATCCAGAAACTGAGGAGGAACTGCCTGGGCTATTTAACCCTCTGCTGTCACTGTCTAGAGTCAAGAACTGCTGTCCATCATGTGTTACCAGAATATAAATTGCACAGCTGGAAAAGTAAACCAAACCTCAAAATACGTGAGTTGCCAAAAGACGCTGTGAGAAAAGTTAAGAAAATCTGTTAAGCGCAGAAGCTTCAAAACACAAAACTCTCCACCTGATGAAAAAAATGTACCAGTTCTTCCCTCCCTCCTATACCATGTGGCTTTAATAAACTCCAGGAAGCAGGTGAGGAGGGGGAAACATCCATGTGTGCATGCATGCACACACAGCTTCAAGGTCATCTTCAAACCCGTTTTACTTTGTATTGTGTTCTTTGTTCAGAATAAACCATTCAGCACCAAAGTAGTACCTGAGCAAACAAGAGTCACAAAAAGAACCTGACTACATCAGTGCAGACACTTAAAGCAAAAAAACCAACCAACCTATTTTGAATATTAAGTCCCTTATGATGAATCTAGAACACGAAGACATTCATTATGTTTTTTCAGAAGCACAAGTAGAACCTCACCTTTCAGGTTACTAATTCTGGGGGATAAAAAGAAAGGGAAAAAAAAAAAAAGGCAAATACATTGGCTCAGATATATGTTCTATTTGTACGATTACAGTGTTCGCTCTTAATATGTGGCTTTTCCAGTTATATTTCAAGTACAACAAAGAAGTTTCAAGCATCTGGCAGTTCACTATGGAAATTGTCCCAAAATTAAACACTAACGCTAAGATATATACCTATCGTCTGTGCAATTGTACGCAGCACACTGGATGATTTAGGAGTGCTACTTTTCACAGTCTGTCCCTTTGAACAGGATTTCTTAGGTATTAACAGGTAACACTACTTTGCTTAAGAACTCAACTTTCCTCAAGATCCTCATAAAAATCGTATCCTTTGTTGCAAGAGACATTGCAGACCATTAACAGCATTTTCTTATTCCTTGCTAGCTGAAGTAAACTAACTCATTGTCTACCACTATTTTACTTTTGCTCCCATTTAGTTTTGGTTTTGTTTTGTTTTTTTCCCAAAATTTCAATCAGATTTGCATTGCTTGCATTTAAGATGTTAATAACAACTCATAGACTGGAAGAAATAAACAGTGAGGATGAGTCTCATGTCACCTGCAAACTCATTTCTCATCTGCCTCCAGCCCATCCCCGGAGAAGGGGCTGGGTGCAGGTTAGATCACTATCCCATCTCCACATATACAGAAAAATGGAAAGATATGAGCTCCACCTGGAATCATAAAGCTTGACTCCGCGAATTGTATGAGTATATCCTTTAAGACTGATTTTGGTCAAAAGGTATACACCATAGAGAGGGACTCACCAAAGCCTGAGCTCCAGAGTCCTGGGAGTTTTCTCTACAAAGCCACTTCATCCCATTGTTTTCTCCAACAGGAGCTGGGCAGAAGCAAGAGAGTGGGGGTTGTAAAGCAGACCTCACAACATGTGCTGCTCTGTCTCGTGAGAAACCTATAATGTAGTTATGCTGGATTTTAAAACCCCTGGTTGTTTTCATAGAATTTACATAATCTCAACAAATACACCCACTAATGGTGTTCTGCTCTTATTTCATACCATGAGACAAAGCACAGCAAATGAAAAATTTTATTAAGCAATACATCATTTACTCCTGAATTACCTAAAAATTTAAGGAGACTCTGGAATATTGAATTTTAATGTTACGATAAAAATATTCAGGCTGTATTAGCCATTCCAATATTACAGCAATAAAAGCCTAACCACCACCACTAACTTTTATAAAATGCATCATTTAATGTGCACCCAAAATGCCTGTAGAAGACTACTTTTTAAGCAGCGCACATTCAGAGTGAACCTTTGATGAACTTTTTAAGTGGATGTCACTGCCACTCAGTAGAAACCAAAAGAACAGTGCTAAAACTTGTATAAAGCTCCACACCATGCTTTCTGCACGGCTGTACTTACTACAGAAACCCTTCCACATTTAAATAGACTAACAGCTCCTTTCAAATTTTGTCAACTCCACTGAAATCTTACCGTGACCCTTTCTTACAAACCTGTGATGGGGTAGAACAGCAGAAGAGCCTCTGGCCATCATGGAAATGGCATCAGCCTGGCCGTGTGGGACCCCTGACTGGGTGGTTAAGTCAGCAGATAACTGAACGTAGAGGAAATATTCATGTGTGTACATCAGAGGCTTTGTGTGAATACCTGGGGCTAGGAACAGTTGTGGAACGGTGCCTGGCACGAAGGAAATCTTCTGGTCAATGACCCCTTCACAGACTGTCTCTGAGCAGTGCCATACTGAAGACCGACACTTCAGCTCTGCAGGTGCTTCTGGGAGGAGGAGAAAATGTAGTGGTTTAAGTCTGCTCTTTCTATCCCACCATGATCTGAAACAATGGACTTTCAAACTGTGATTTTTTTTTCTTTTTTCAGAGAAAAGCTTTTGGGATCCAGGACTGAATGCTATCTGCTGTGGTCCTCCTAGAGGTATATCATGGGGTGGAGGAGGAGGAGAAAAAAAATTCTGTATTTGGAGGAGAAAACTGGCATCTAGTCATCTGCAGCTGCACCTGCTCACAAAAGTAGATTGTGTATCAGTGCGATAAACTCACGGACCGAGGTGCCGAGAGCAATGGCAGTGGTGGAAAGTCCAAGATAAAAGCATATTGCAAGGAAATTGCTCGAAATAGCTTAGGTTTAAGAATCTGGGGAGAGAGTCAGTAAAACAAGGTGGAGCATATGGGGTCCACTCAGGTAGCAGCAAACCTTTTGTACTCTTCAATCCTATGCAAAATATTATTCTTTAAGGGACCTAAACTCCACACCAGCCTCTGTGATGCTTTGACATGCTCCCACATGAACAATGAGAGAAACACTGTTCCTCTCAACCACCCTTTTCACTGCAGAGCTGTATAATATATTAAAAATTATAAAAAGCCTGTATCACTGTGAAAGCGGAGGGAGAGCAGATCCTTCAGTAAATGGTAAGTGTCCCAAAGAAACTCTTTTCAGTGTCTCAAGGCAGGAAGGTTTACGAGCAGGTACAGTAAAAGCTGGCAGGAGGCAGTTTATTTCATGTTTCCATCTGCAAGTTGTATTTCATGAAATGGAAGATTGTCCTTTCACCCAATAAATTCACCTTTTTTACTGCAGAAATTTCACATTAAATACTAATAACATTGTTTCAGGGGATCAACTAAAGGACATAACAGGCAATTAAACGGCTCCAATTATATCATAATTTTCTGTGTTGACTTATTTCAACAGATTACTGACTTTCTACTGAAACGCTGTTCTGAAGGGGTTTAGCCATGTTTTAAGCATATGTTCCAGGGCTACAGTCCCAGCACTGACTACTAATAACACAGTTTGAGATGTGTGCTCTCATGTATCACAGATATCATAGTTCCAGTTAATTTTCCATGAATTATTGAAATGAAGAATTATTTCCTGTTTTCTTTTCCGAATCAACACTTAGTGCCACCAGCTCTGGAAGGAGTGAAGTCCAGGAAACGTGCTGCAGTACATAAGAACTGAAGGCAGTGTGTTGGGGATGTTACCTGCATTTACATATTTGCATTTTATTAAATAATCAAAAGAACCTATCCAAAAATGTGCAACTCATGCACCATAAATACAAACTCAATAACTTGAAGGAAAGGCTTACATAGTAGCAACAATTCATAGCATCCCCACAGCCATGGCCTGGGCATTTTTCCACTTTGTCTTGCAAAATTCTCACTACTGAACTCCCTTAGGGATCGTTCCAGCTCTCTGGGAAGTGCTATACAAGGTGTCCTTAGGGTCAAGAAGTAAAAACAAGAAGCACAAGAGCCTACTCACATTCAAAGGTTAAATTTAATCTTAGGAATCTGATTAGTATACTGCACGGATTTCTGAAAAGCTGGAATATGAGGAAAAACTGGTGAATAATGCCTGTTTAATAGCATGGAATTGAAATGGACAGCATGGAAGATGCCAAGATGGAACAATTGAGTTCCCAGAGTTGTTAATCGAGTTGCTTAATACTTGCTTGGGACTCCTGTCCAACGTGATGAGCCCAGCGTGAGGCTTTGGATGCAGCTGGATTTATTTCAGTCTGGAGGACCCCACAGTTCTCTCCAGTATGCATCACAGTTTCTAAGCTCTCCATACTGATAACACTTAGGCATAATAAATTAAAATTTGTTTTCAATTAAAAAGAAAATTTGGGCAATTTTTCCTTTAAAACAGATCAAATGCAAATTAATTTTGATATTACACCTGTGAACATCTGGAGCTGTCTATAACAGATTACACGTGCCTAGAGAAAAATTATATTCAGGATGTCCAAACCTGCAAGTGTTATAGCTTCATACAACATCCAGAAAACAAGGACAAGGAATATTGGTTTTCCTCTCCCAATCTATCCATAAAAACAAGACGCTGGAAGTTGACATACACTACCTCAAAAATCCTCAAAGACATGTCAACAGCGAATAGAGGATTCAACTCACTGGACAGCAGTAAAATTTATTTATTACACAAAAATAAGCATTAACTGTAAATCACAGTCTGTTATACAGAA
This sequence comes from Pterocles gutturalis, assembly GCF_000699245.1. Classification (NCBI taxonomy): domain Eukaryota; kingdom Metazoa; phylum Chordata; class Aves; order Pterocliformes; family Pteroclidae; genus Pterocles; species Pterocles gutturalis. The sequence goes on along the minus strand of NW_010113415.1, from coordinate 23,206 downwards.
AAACATATTTATCCCATGTATTTATTGCAGTTATATTTAACTTCAGAAAGACAGTGTGGTTTTCTCTATATTTCATTCCAATTACTATTAAAAACCTTGATATAAGGTAATAAATGTAATCAATAACAATTGCAACTTTATCAGATCACATAAAAATTAAGCATATGAAAAATAAATCTATAATTGTTTAACTGTGCATAAGGTATTCTCCTTTTTAGCAAAAGTTATACCATTTTTTAGCGTATAAGCTATACTTAATTCCAGATCAGTATATTTTAATGGATGTTCCCCTACAAGAATCAGTATTTCTTACAGAAATGAGCTAGTAAATACAACTACATAACAAAAGTATTTAGCATACCTAACATAAGTGGCTGATAACATATTTACTTGAATGCTGATATAAATTATCATTAGAATGTGTGAATTTAGCATTTGATTTAAATCATTATGCCCTTAACTGAAAGACAGAATCAACTACTTAGGTACAGTTTTAGGAGTTTTACTTATACCCATACTAATTTGTGAGTTTTATGGTCTTACTTTTGGTTCATCAAAAAATTTAACTGTGCTACTTACTTTCAAATTATAAAACTAAAGAAGATTTTATTATTATTATTATTTGTATGGACAGCTAAGCATCACAAATCACAATCTCATCCAGCTGAAATGATTTTTAGCATGTGTTCCAACCTGCAATTAAACTATACATGTTGAGAAAGCAATCCCATTTCTTAACACTCCCTGGAAGCAAGAAGTATTTTTTCCAGACTTGCCCCCATCAGCATAAGAAAAATCTCTCCGCCACTTTCAACAGTCTTTGTTGGCCTGAAATGCCCACTCTGTGCTCCTTTTATTTTTTCTACAGCCAGTAGTTCTGAAAGTAGGTTTGCTTTAAATGGTTTGTGTCTCAGTTTGTTTTCCTCTTTCTCTAAAAATACAATTCCTACTTTTCTCACCCCTCATTTACAAAATCTGACTCACCATCTTTGCACTCACTCGTAACACAGCATGACAAAGAACTGCCAGCAGGAAACAAGGATTAAGGGCTTGGCTTTTCTCAAATTAGCTAAAACTGAATATTTCTTTCTGTCACCCCAAAGAACCCCCAAGCATTTACTATATATTTTCCAAGGACACCAGAACACTTCATCAGGTATTTTAGGCAGCTATAAATATCTCGTACTTTCCAAAACCAGTGGATATTTCTTCTCCTGAAGCCATTCTGGGCTCTTGGTTAACTCTATATTCAGATATTCTTCAAAGAACTGTTTGATTCCCTTTTTCAAGAAAAGAATAACTTATTAGAGAGTAAACGTTTGGCAGTTTCTATATTTAAGTGAAAACTGGGTTTGAGTACAAAAAATCCATCCTAATACAACTCCGTGATTCGGGTTTCAGGAGATATTCTTTGAAAGTTTCTTTTCTATTTTCATAAAGAAGCTGGGACAAATTTACGGACCTTGGGACTTAGAAAGGCAAAAATAAATGTGACTAGTAGAGGCAGAAAATGCCTTTCTCTGGAAATCTAAAGAACAGCTGAAATTTGACTCACAGACCTCATAACAATGGGGTGCACAGAAGAAACTCCAATTGAGCCTCGCTCCCTGTAGCACAGGAGTGGCAGCGCAGCTGATGCTGCACGTGGTCTGGTACTGCTGGCAATGACTGGTGTACAGGCAGGCTGGAGAACTGGGTAAAGTCAGTGTGGGAGCAGCAAACCACAGGGTGAGTGCTGCAGGATGGGCAGCATCACATCATCTCGCACAGTGAAGCAGCAAAGGGAGAGGATTGCTCAGTCTCACCACGATTAAGCACTTTGCTGGTTCTTTTCAACAAGAACAAATGAGGCCAGATTTTGGAAGATATAAAGTGAGTAATAAAAGAGCAAACCTTGAAGATTTCCCCACAAAAGTCTCACTTACCTGATGCTTTCTGTATAAAAACAGCTATTTATTAACATTCTGCAGGAGGGAGTTGGGAGTATTTGTAACCTTTGCAAACAACTCATTTATTTTTCACAGAGTGAAGAGAAATCTAAAGAAGTTCTCCAGTGACTCCACTGGACTTGGCTGGGAATACAGAACTAACTTTACCAAGTATCTTTCTGGAATAGAACTAATGGCAGCCTTTGATATTAAGCTGGTGTCAAAAAGCCAATTTCGGATAACCTATAAGTCTTTCCTTGCAAAGCCTAATAATTCTCCCGTCACTTCTTTAAACAGCTTTTGTATGTAGCTCCAGACTGTCTCCTGAGCATAAGGAGCAAATTTCAATTTGTAGGATCTGGATATCCGCTTCTCCGTGTCCCAAACATCTGTACAACTTGAACCTGCTCTGCTTCTTTACACTAGAATAGGAGAGAGATGCCTTGGCAGAGTTTGCGGGACAAATGAGCGCCTGAGCACACTGCACCAGTGCTGTTAAGATCTTGACTTCCTAAGTGCTGAGTTTACACAAAATGATAACGCTGCCACTTTACCACTTGGCAGCATCTGCAAACTTCATGTTCCACAGTTCCATAAATGATGATATCTGTTACTATAAATAACATTCACACGACCAATCATGCGGAGGAAATATTTCTAACACCACGCTTCTGACAATCCAATTATGCTTTTTGAATATTTCCAAACCTTGGAACCATGTTTTGCTGCACAGCTCTCCTTCTGTTTGGCATTATCAGCCTGTGTCATGCCAGAAGTCGCTGCTGATCTACTGTGCTTTGGATTGCTGACACGTGGTGCTCCTGGGCAATCCCTTAAGCTGGGCTATTGTAGCTACTAGGGTTCTCAGAGATCTTTAATATGTGAAATTACTCCATTTCCTAACCTGTCACGGGCGGTTGAACACCCAGGCTGCTGCTGCCAACCCAGATGAAATGTGCTCTGGATCCGCAGCTTCCCCGAGGTCCAGGACTGATAACAGAGAGACATCTCAGCAGCACAGCAAACCTGGACTTGCAACTCAACAGCATTTATTTTTTCATTCTCCAGAGTGAAGTTTCAACCTCGGTTGGCTCGGACTCCCAGATCTAACCCACAGTCTGAGGAAGCCAGCAGGCTTGGACACAGACTCAGAACAGGAACCTTGGATTTTTTCCTCCTTTCCTAGTGCTCACAGATGGACACACTCCATTTGCTTACCCAATAGGGCTTTTTAATCCAGGAAGCATTTTCCTGCTTCATCTTCAAGTTGTAGAAGTTTGGCCCAATTTGTTTGGTCTAGTTCCGTTTTTTATTTACTCTATGAGCTAACAAATTCTCCAAGTGTGCTATACAGCATCTCACTGTTAGAGGTACACAGAAGTAATACATTCATAAACACAGATTTTTATATATATCATTGAACCACAGGCAGCTTTGTAATAAGTCTTTTTGTTTTTCAAACTACATGCCAGTGTTACATTGTTAATGAGAAAGAAAATCACTTTCCCTCTTCCAATTTTTCTCTTTTTCCAGAATTAATATGTTAGGATGAAGTAAGAGAAACACTCCTCTAAGTAGTTAATAGGTTGTGGGATAATAAAAGAGCCTTATGAAAACATTAGCCTAAGCAAATAATATTTAGAAGACAAGATGAAAAGATCTTTTAATTTCCTATGCCAGTCCTCATTTTTGGGCAGAAAAAAAGAAACATGTGATTCTTCAGGACAAAAGGAAAAGAGGCTCTTCCAAAGTCAATATACATTTCAGCTCTAGCCATATCAAATAATAGCTAGTGATTTATTGTCAGTTTGATTTATGGCACGAGCAAGGTCTGCCAAATTACCAGTTCCTCCAACTGTAGTTTCCATTCCGCTCCTCCACGGTTCAAAGGGACGTATAGCTCAAAAGAAGTGATATGGTGCCTAGAGGGACTTGGTGTAAGACAAACCAGGAGATAGCAGAGAGCAATCTGCTAAGGAAGAAAAAATGCAGCTTGGCAAGAAATGCCCGGAAAATGTGAAGCAAGGGAAGACTGAATCAGAGTGGAAGCCAAGGCTGTATTTATGAAATCAAGCCCAAATTATGGTATAATGTTGCGTCTTCCAAACCAAAGGAACAGCACACGCAAGGAAACTTGCTCAAAATAACCTTGCTGCTCTGTTGGTGACTTCCTCTCCTGAATCCCCTCCTATCCTGAGCTAGCGGGTAACCTGAGGCATTAAACATACACCCTGCATTGTAATTTAGGGCTATAGTTACATACCTTTGAAAATTTATCACTGTGTGCTGTGAGAAGGATCTGTAATTACAATCTGAGCCAACATGCAGAAGTCAAATGCAAGGATAAGGTCACACAGATAGAGGAAAACATCTGCTCTGTACACTTTACAGAGGACAATGACACAATGTCTTGGAGGGGTAATTGTTTGTTTGACTTTAATTTGGGAAAATCAAAGAAGAAGTGGTGACTGAAAAGATGCAGCATGATTTACAACACAGAGGTGGGAAAGAAGAAATTGAGTCTAAGGCAGCACTTGGGACAATATTCTCCTGAAGCACATGGTTCAACGTCACAAACTGAACTGATATGGGAAGGTCTTTAAAGGTAAATCGATGCTTATGGGGTGTCCTGAATCTGAGCAGACCCAAGCTAATACACAAGGACCATATTATCAAGATTTAAATCTTGATAAATCTAAACAAGATGCTGTGTGTCCTAAGTCAATGGTGGGGTCTTAATTATAAATAATTTTAGTTGGCCTTCATGTAGCAGCCAGGAACAGATTGCAGGCAAGTCTGGTTTCTAACTGCCCAAGCACCTTTTCATCATTGTGCTGCATGCAGGCAGCAGTGGGGTTACAAAGACACTTGAGAGGTGTAAGGGACATGTTCCTGTAAGAGTGAAGAAAGGTGGCAGAAGTCACTCAGCAGAAGTGACAAACCCTGCAGTGAAACTGCAGCAACCGTAGCAGATCGGGAACCCAAAGCCAGGAACAAAACCAGACACAGCACCCTGTGAAAAGCCAGTAGCCCGATGTAGTTCAGCAGAAGTTGACCAACCAGTGCTTCCCTGGTAGACAAACTGGCAAAGACCTGAGAGAAGGTGCAGCACTCTCATCCACCCTTCCTTGAACTTCACAAATATGTTTCCAATTTGTTCACTGTATATATCATTTACAACCCCAACAGCTTTGTCCCTCTTACTCTACTTTTTTTTTTTTTTCTGCTACTGAGGAATGAGCTCTCTATCTCATTTTTCAGTTTTTGCTCAGCCACACCCTTCCTGGAACACAGTTTGGCAACGATTTATTGTGCATTCCTATTCCAAACAGGTGTCTGTTTCCTGGCTCCCCACGCAAACGCCGTTCCAGAGAGCAGATGGTCACAGTTAGCTGCCTTCTGCACCTGCACGGATGAGAGCAGATCTGAAGAACCTCTTCTGCAGGTTGAGTAGCTCAGAGCAATATTTAGATGACCTTGAGGTTAACACACAAGTATCCAACTGTATCCAGCTTGGCACTGACACTCTGGTGGTCATTAGTGGGTCGCAATTTAAGACAGAAAATTGTTCGGGGAAACTCAGAGCAGGACAATTTGGCACATTGTCAGCCAAAAAGGCACCTGAGGAGTATCAGCATGAACGGACAATACCCGCCCAGGACTTTTCTGCCACGTTTCAGGAATTCTTGCAGCAATCACAGGAATAAACTAATTTACTGTATTTCAGACCACATCCAGCTGTCAGGGTTCAGATAAGGGTTTGGGGACTTCTTAAATGAATACATTAAAGCAGAGCAAGCTTTCTAAACATCCATCAGGTTCAATGGGTTACTGGACCAATCGAATCTGTAATGCCCTGACCCAGGAGGAAGAAGGTGTGGGAGAGATGGATTTGAAACCTGAGTCTTTTGAAGGTGATGAACAGCCTGAAAATTAGTGAATTACAGAGGGAGTGAGAGAAAAGAGAGGTGAAGGCTAAACAGGTAATTAGGGAACTTTCTGCAAATCCAGGCAGCATAAAAGTGGGAGATAAAGTCACTGAAAAAAAACAGGGGATCAAGGAAGAGTAAGAAAAATCTGGAAATAACCATTAGAAAATTCAGTCCAGGGAAAAGCTGTATACTCAATGACAGGTTCGTTTATTCAATACCTGTTTGTAGCCATTCTTGAAATACAAACGGAGGCACAACGTGTGGCTCTGACTCTGGTGCAGATCAACAGCAGCTCTGGGCATCAGGACAGGCATCCACCTGCAGGAAGGAAGAGTCAAGGTCACAGGTTTGGGGAAGTCCCATCTCTAAACCAGAGCAAAAGGTCTCACCTTCCCAGGCACTTCTTTCTCTACTGAGGCCTCTCTCAGCTCTTGTGTGCAGAATACGAGGTCTACGAGCCCATTCAGGGGTTAACGTCTTGGCAGGATTTCTGCTTCTGGGTGTTTTTCATTGCACGGCTTGTTGAGGCCCAGAAGCACTTTGGGCACCTCACTGCCTCTCAAGGTCAGTGGTTGGAGGCTTTGGCTACTTTTCCTGGAGAAATAATAAGGCCACAGCAATATCATCACACCAGCAGCTCTGTACAGCATGAAAGACAGCTCTTCTTCTCTAGGACATTTTTTTTTTTTAATTAACAAGAAGAATCTAGCAGAAATACTGGCAAGGAAATAGAAATACATGATCATTCAGATTTCTAAAACACTACAAAACACCAGGAGCTGTACACTGGTAAAAGTATGCACAGATCCATTCATGCAGGGTTGAACTTTACATCTCAAAGGCAATTCCATAAAAACAGGTACTTTCTCCTGACCGTTACACTTTAGAAATTCACTGTGAAAATAGTCACTCTTCAGATATTTGAGGCTCACATTATTCAGGGGGAGAAAATAATCTCTTTAAGAGTCCTGTTAGCACAGAGGAATTATAAATCTTCAGAGGTATTGCTGATTTCAATATTAACAGCACTATTCTGCAGATCTATTTTTCTCATAATTTTATGAATCTGTAATCAAAATTTTAAGTCAGTTTGTTTTTTTTTTTGTTCAGACCTCATAATTTTCAAATTCCAAGGAGAGAAGACTCTAATAATCTTTCTTCAAATCCCTATTAAGAATCACCTCATGTACAGAAAAAATAAGTGCCTTGTAAAGACTGATAGGCTTTAAGAGCTTTTCCTCTATCAAAGTAGAATAATATTTAAGACTCTCTTTTCTTGATATTACCCTGTATCATAGGAAAACTAAACACTCATCACTGCAATACCATTTGTGTGGAAACAATTAATTTCACTCAACGTTTTCTTACACACTCTACAACAGCATCTTTCCCCTTTAGCTATATTTAAAACCAAAGGTCATTTTTAACCCACCTTTCACTTCATTGGCAAGCCAACATTATAAGACTCCCGGTTTTTTGATGCCAGTAAGCAAGACTTGAGAGTAGATACTGCCCACGAGTGATTTGATCTTCGTGGAATTTATGAATAATGCTATTGGAAAGGGCTGGATACTAGCGTGATGAGTGCGCTAAAAGAAGCTGTACAGACCAGAAATAGAATTGGCAAATGCGTTAAGTCCAAGACTCTTGGGAAAGGACCAAGGGTAGGAACATCTATTCCTTTTAATTATTAAGAAACTACTTGAAATATTTTTTTTTCTCCTCTGCCTTCTGCTTGTGCTGTCAAGAAGACTTGTGCTGTTACGCAATAAAGTAGATCTGAGGATTCTTGGTTTCACGGGAAATACACAACTACGAGTAAGGTCACACATTTGGTCACGGGTAAAACCAAAGGGCTATTTTGCCAAGTATTGCTTTGGCTGAAGCTTTGGGAAGGACTATGAGGGTGAGGAAATAGCATCTGTCATGTATCTTCAATACATCCAACCAACGACAATCTAGACGTGTCTCTTTGCATCTAAGAGCCACTCCCACCAGTTTGCCTAACTTCATGAACTTTTCGATAAATTGACATCCAGTGGACAATGGCATTTTGTCATGCACTGTGGGAAATATTAAATAACAGTATCACACAATACCTGTTAAATATCTGAGACAGCTTGTCCTATCTCTAGCTTTGTTTTGATACGCCTCCTCTCTATGTGATCCTGACCTATAACGGCCAATGGTAATTTTTGGCTTTGCAGCATTTGTGTCAATTTTAAATTAGCAGCCAATATAAAGGTGTGTGAGATTGCCCCTCTTTCGTTGGGCTACTCATGTAGGAGAAGGACAAACAGATTGTCAATAATTAGTAAAAGAGCTGAGGATAGAGGGGAATAAAGTTATAATGGAACTTGGAAGAGTCCTTACCTTTCAGCCAGCGTCTCTTCAGACAGGATTATTTCCTTCCCCTCCCTCAACATTATTGATGGTCTTTCCCCTCTTTCACACCATACTCATGAAGACCAAAGATTCAGCATTCACAAGGATTCAACATAACGCAGCAGAAGCTATTTATTCCTCCTATTTCAAACCACAGAAGAGGGGTTGGACCCCAAGCCAGAGGCACACCTGCCAGAGTTGTCTTTAGGCCAATACTCTGAGAGCCAAGGGACGTTAGAGTTGGTGGCACATGCACCTACCCAGCTCCTCCCCACAGGCTTCTCCTGGACACTGAGTGCTTCTCCACCTGTCCCAGGTAGGATCTTACCAGCCATTAATTTCTTTTTGCCCCCACTGCTACAGCCCCCTTCCTCAGCGGATGGGCTCCTGAGCCCCAGCCACCCCTGCTCCCCATTACCCTGAAAAATGAAGCACTAGAGGTGGGGGAGAGCACTTACAATACTGCAAGATGTTTGGATACAACACAGACAAAAATGTACTTTTCCCACGGTGATTTGGGGCCAGAGCTTGCTTTTGGCTGAACCAATATCAAATGAGGCTAATTCAGTTCATATCAGCAGAGCTGCTCCAGACTGACACTGGTAGGACAAGAAACAACATTCAGGGCCATAATGTTTACTTTTCTGGCTGAAATGATTAATTATTCAGAAACAAGTCTATCATAGGCAGAGCATTTCCTTCAATTAATTCAAATTAACATTTTGTTTATAGCACAGAGTAAGCCTTTTCCTTTTCGTAGTTCAAAGTGAACCCTGGGGGCTCTAAATATGCCTCCTGGTGATTTAATTAAAAGATAAATATGCATTTTAAAAAAAAGAAAAAGTACAGAAGGAAGGAAAACTACAATTAAAAAATCAGTAGCTATGAGGAAAAGGAATCCACTATATAAGAAATGAAAAGGAAAACAGAAGGGACTAACAAAAAGTTATGAATTAAGACACAGAAGAAATGAAAGGAAATAGCTTCTGAATGTGAAGAGGCATAAAAGAGTAAACAATGCATGGTGAATCTACTGGTTTGAACACAAAGGTTACATGACCAAGCGTAGGCTTGATCCACCCGGGCTCGCGGTTGATGTTCTAGGGCGGAGGAGCAGAGCTATACTTCCCAAAACGGTTGCTGCTCCCCAGGATGTAGGACTTCAGCATGCAAGTCCCACCATGATTTGGGATAAGAGGCTAACAAAAGCAATGGTCGTTAGCAGAGGCGGTGTGCACGAAAGGCACATTGCTTGGTCTCCACCACACCTTCATAGCAGTAGAAGTGGAGTGGTGTAGATCGCAAAAGGCAGGAGACAGGATGGAGAAATGTTATCTGAATGAAAGTTACACCGTATGTCCTGATCCCAAAGGCACTCCACACGGCATGGGTCCATCCACAATCACCATTGGGCTTCACAACCCTCTTGCTGAGCTCCGCATGCGTGTAAACTAGCAGGGACCATGAACAGCACCAGCCTCACCTGGGGTGCTGAGCCAAGGCCACCACTGCCCTGCCTGCAGGGCTTGCCCACACCGCAGCAGCCTCCACCATGGCGATGTTGCTGCTGAGCCAGCCAGCCTCCAGTTCCTTTCTAGAACGTAATAATAACTGCCTGTGATTTCAAATGTCTGCAGAAAATTTTGGTTTTGCTGACGACACAGGTATGAAGTAATTCTCCTAGCTCACATCCTTTTAATTGCCCCATGTAAAGATTTTGAAAAAAAAAACCCCAGTTTAGATAAATTTAAAACCACTTCTGAATTCCTATTTTTTGTCCGTTTTGAAAAGGTTGTTTTGGGCATGAGGGCTTACCACAATTACAAGTGTCATATTTGTGTGATACAACAGTACTCCCTGAACAGATTAAAACTGACTTTTCAGAAAAAAAAACACACTTTTTTTTTCAAAAAATTGATCAATTTTTTCTCACTGAAAATGTCACTTTGTCATCCAATAAACAAATTCTTAATTTTCCAATCCAAAATGAACTATAGTTCAAGAAAACAGAGATTCCAGTGACTTGAACTCTCGTTTGCCTAAATGGCTCCAAATCCCCAGCTGAAATAGATTTCCCAGGTATCCTTTGAGATTCTCTTGAAACACATTCTCTTTTTTCCTAAAGACAAGACAATGTTGACTCAAATAAATGTTTTTTCTGAAACTTTGACCTATAGGAGATAGAGTAGGGTTTTAGGTACCTTAAATAGAATGCCAAAAAGCCCTGTCAAAATCCTTTATCTTTCCACCAGAAGGCTGGACAAACAGCTACACAGCACCTTAGAACTGCTCAAAGGCTTTTGCTAACTGATAATATAAAGATCAGAATCAGTTTGCCTCCAATCATATTCAAAGGATGCACATCAAATCCAGATAGCTGTAAAAATCTCTAGGCTGTAGAAGTGGAAGCCACAAAGCCTGAAGCAGCTTTTGATATCTTTCACCTCTACTAAAACTTCCTGTCTTCAACATTCATAGAAGCTGCAGCCTCATGGAAATATCTATTTTCAAATGCATATTTACATATCTACCCTGCCAAGGGTAATGTTAGGCTCAAAAAGAAATGGAAAATCATCCAAGTTTGAATTCATTGCGAGTCTGTTGCAGGCACAAAGAAGTAGATTTCTGGTTTTTGCCGTTCATTACGCAGATCTTTATCAGAAAAATGGTATTTATCCTGAAAAATCAAGATCTCACTGAACACCAGCCTTGCCTTTCTTTCACCTTCCCTCCATGCAAAAAACTATGGAAATAGAAATAACAAAAAAACACAGTGAATCTTCATAAATGGTTTAAATCACCGATGATGTGCCTTTGACAGCAGAAATGAATGCTGCTAAAAACTGCATACACATGATGTGTGGGGGTACGGTTTTGTTCTTGTCTGTGATGGCAATGCAAAGTGTCCAAGCCACCTGACGACTCTCAGAATGATTCATTCGGTTTAACCCAATCTGAAAGAACCCGCGTGGCAGTACATGCATAATAGGTATTTGTGCATTCAGCAAAGTCATACATATACATCACCTAAAACGCAAACATGCATCAGCCAAACAAGGCTAACAGTGATTAATCACATGCTAATTTCCATCTGTCTTTCAAGTTAATATGGTGGCAACTTCGCTATTATCTGAAATTAAGCTAAGTCCACCACGCTGCCTGCTGTGATTATTGATGGGCTGCGGGCTTGGTACATTTTTTAACTGTTGATAAGGCCCAGCACCACCTGAATTTTAATAACACACAACTTTTCTCAAATCTTCCTTAGAAAGTATCCTCGGATAGGCAGGAAACAGCCGTTCACAAGACTGTACAAAGTTTAATTCAGGAGTCAGACCCAGCTGAAGCAGCGCAGAGCAGAAATCTACCTGGTAGAAACACCACCACTCTCCTCCAGAGATAATGTCATTGATGTCACCTTGAAGATGTGCAAATCTTCATCTCAGTGCTCAGAAAACATTTTAATGCTTTCCACTGTCTTCCCAGCAGCCAGACCGAAAGTTAGAGAATGAAACGTTCTGTCTCTTAACTGACAGTGATGTTTGCATCCCAGCAGTGTCAGACCAAGTTCCCTTGCTCTGAGCAGCGGTACCGTTGTCCTGCTCTTTTTACCCACTTTGTGAGCTCTCTGGCAGCTTTTAACCAGCTTTCCCAGCTCAGGACCATCAGATTCCCAGTGCAGACCTCCTGGACCACTCAGCTTAAGGAAATCCCTTGCTGGAGCTCCACGCCCAGTCACCTCTGCAGAGAACGATGGGGGTGAAAGCAAACAAGCCAAGAAGCTCTGCGGAAGTCTGGAAACATGTTGATGCCTAGTTTCAGCAGATACTGCCCAGCAGGTCTCCTTTTGGACTCCCACACCTGTTGAGCAACGTGTTCTTGCTGATCACATAACATGCCGCAGGCGACTCCTTCCCCTGCGAGTTCCCCTGCGAATTCCCTTGCAAATATCCGAGTTCACTTCTTTATTTCCTGTCTCTGCAAGCAATGTCCGTCACTGTCCTGAGGGCTGGGGGCAGGTGGCCTCCTCTGGCTCTCCTATGGGAAAAAGGCACCTGGGCTGAAAACTGATGCTTGCCCCTCTCTGTGATTTCCCTGATTTCCCTGCAGCCCCTGACTCCCCAGACTCAGTCACCCTGCAGTGGGGCATCACTAATGCTTCTCCTTTCTCCTGGACAGTGAACCTATTCTCCAAATTCATGCATTTCCAGGCCAAATTCCCTCCGTTTCAGCCATCAGACTACCTCCATCAAAAATGAAAATGTTGAGACACAATGATCCTGCGTAGCATACAGTCCCAAAATCAGGTGGCAGCTTCAAACAATAACTCATGGCACCTCAATTCCATAATATCAACCAGAACTCATAAGAAACTTTCCAAATTATCACAACTCCCTTTTTTTTCCCAAGGGAGTGTAAGGGTTACACCCCACTATACAGCTTAGCTTGTAATACTTCAAAGCATTTTATCTCCCCTGCTTTATACGAACAAAATGAGTATGCCACATTTCCCAGCAATTTAAGCTAAGTCCAGCCAGCAAAATGAAATATGTCTTCAGTAAAAATAGTAATTTGCCTTTGCTCTTCATCACCTATCTGAATCCTAACCAATCCTCCAAAGAATCCAGTGGTTTGCGTAAAATGTGGTAGTGATAGCGATTTGAACTCTCTCTCTGCACAGCTGGAGAACATCTTCTTCTCTTTTCATCGTCCAAAAAAAGAAAAGAAAAAACTCAGAAATGTCATCTCTGTTCTCCTGCTGTTTATTTCAGAATTGTGATAATGTTAGCTGGCTGCTTCAGCAGGGTTCAAACAACACAGTGTTTGGCTAATTTCACGATTTCCAATTAAGTTACAAACTGCACTTTACCTAGACGCCAGGATGAGGTTGTTACAAAAAAATTCAGCCTTCTAGCAACTATAATGCCATAATGGCATAGGGCCAGCATAGAGAAAACTATGTGACCGCAGTTCCTGGCACAAGAGGAAAAACTGGCAGGGGATGGAACAAAGTGTTTCCAGAATGCACTCCTCTCCAATAAAGAGAGCTGGTTAGCAAGTTTTCTTGTAGAAGTGTCTCTTAAGAGACAATGTGCTTCTGAAAATGGCTGTAGGAGAGAGGCAACATTCATTTTTCTGGAACATTTTGATTTACCACTCTTTACAGGAAAGTGTCTAGTTCCTATGTTTTCATTTGTGGTCAGTATTCTGGTTTAGATCAGCTCAAAATGAACCTGTACCTGCGTGAGCTATCGTGGTACGTAACGGCAATGGAAGTCTAGACCCCCTTCTTCTCTCTTTTTCCTCAAAAGCACAGTGCTCGGGGAGGATATCGTCAGGATTGCCTGGTCCACACGGGAAGAAGAGGATGTGAAGAGCCTGCACTGCAGTTCCTATGCCACAGCTCAGCTGTGAATATTAAAAGAAAAAAAAAAAAAATTGACCAAACTCAAAGCAACAGTTTAAATACAATTTTTAAATGTTTTGCTGTGAACACTGCCCTTTTAGGATTCTTTTTTCCCAGAATTTATCACTCTGCTAATATTTTTAAAGAGTGTTTTTGCATTTTTCAAAATTTAGAGTTAATTGCTATGTTAAGATATGATACTTATCTGCTGTTTTATAGAAACTCTGCTTTTCAGATCTACTGGAAAACCTCAGCTTCCTTATAGCCACTCAAAAGGATCATGTTTTGCTCAGGTCACAGACTGTATTCCTTCAGCGGCCACCAAAATTAGGAGAATATCTTTGTGAGTTAAAGATATCCTACTAAGGTAACTTTTCTATACTAAGCAGCACTGAACAGAACTTTAATTTTGAGTGTAATGTAAAATGAAAAAAAAATGCTAATGAGTTTTTCTCTCAAATGAAAATATGTGCATATGATAGTGGCACATTTCTCCCAGTCTAGATGTTTTCCAAAAGTCTACAAACTGTTTCACACCGAATCTGCCTTGTATTTCAAAGACGTTGATGGAGAGGAGAGGACCACACACCACGTGGTTTTGCACAAAGCTGGCTGAACACTCTCACAGAAAAAGAAACCTACATCATAAGGAATTTTTGCCCATGGAAAATGTATACATTTGTGACTATTTCTGAATTTTATTTCTGTCCCAGACAATCGATAGCCTTAATATGTTGATTTTGCTGGACAGGTATTTTTCCTGAACATGTTTTACCAATGCCACTCAGTATCCTGGTAGGCAAATAAAGCTCTAGAAATAAAATCATAGAGTGAGATAAAGCAACTTATCCAGCATCACTTGCTCGTCCCCTTAGTGACAGTTTTGTACCTGAGCAAATATTTTCTCGCAGCCAAGTCATTTAACCTATCAGAAATCAAATTTCCCCTGTCTCCAGAACAGAAAATAATGTGGCTAATTCAAAATCATTTTCACTAACCACATTAACACTTCAATTTGGCTACAGAATAACTTGAGACAGTTATGTGTGAGCTTCCAAAAATTACTGTTTGTTACTATAGAACAATGCTTGAGTGGCATGAGGCAATTACCTTGAATTGAACTAGATACAGTTATCATAGATGGTCATTAGGAAACTGCAAGTAAGGATGTTAATATGAACTGAGAAAATAAACACTACATTTGACAGCCACTGTGCTATTTAAACTGATTTTCTTTTCTGCAACATAGCAATGCCACAAAAGGATTCAAGGTTTTTTCACTGTGGTGTCTTTAGTGTGATGCGGGAGTTCAGATTCCAAACTTCTCATCACAACCTTTCTAGAGTTATTCACAATCACAGGAAAACGCAGGACCTCTGGAGGTCATTTACTCCAATTTTCTCCTCAGGTAGTGTCAGTTACGAATGGAATCAGACCAGCTCACTCAGAGGTATATTGTGTTTTGTTCCACATTGATTACATACAGTGTGTATAAACTTAAAGGAGAAAGAAATCGATCTAATTGAAAAATCAGTTTCTAACAAACTCAAAAAATCTCCAAACCCTGTAAATAATGCAGAAACTTTAAAAGTATCAACTCATATTAAAAAGGGATGTTCTTTCATGGCTGCTACCTCTGAAACAATTTTGTGGTGATGCCAATTGCCACTACCTTACTGGGAGCAATGGCAAGTCCTTGGCTTGAGGTGAAGATTTTAACTGTTTTTTCTAGGCTGCCCAGGATCAACCACAGATAAGATGCATCTCAGTCATGTGTTTCTTGGGAAAAAAGCTTGAATGAAGCTTATGAAAAGAGAATGAAAGGCGAAAATTACATGAGAATCATAGAATCATCGAATCATTAAGGTTGGAAAAGACCTCAAGGATCATCAAGTCAACCCAACCCCACCCAACCCACCAACCCATGTCCCCAAGCACCACATCGACACGTTTCTTGACCCCCTCCAGGGATGGTGACTCCCCCACTGAGGAGTGCAGCACTTTGAAAGCTTCTAGCAGCATCGATTTGGTGTATGGCAGTGCTGATACTATTCAAGCCCATGCTGATTAGGGATGAACCAGATTCAAAACACAGAATTCCCACCATGCCCATTTTGTAGAGCGTGGGGATCTGAGCTACGGACCTGTGGCAGTCTGGGGCTGAGGGGGGTTCTAGGAGGCACTCTCTTTCCTGCTTTGGCCAGAACTGACCAGAATTGCCAATCTCGCAAAGTCAACAACAGAAATGTTTAATTTCTGACACCGTGATATGAGAACTTACCAGGCTCAGTTATGGGATTTCAGCAACTTAATTCAAAACCTGAATTTCCACTTTTAGCTCTCATTTGCCCTTCAGCTTTAAAGCCAAATACCGGTTCAACTCTAACCTAGGTGAAAATTGCAGCTCACTTCTAAACCTTTCAGCATTTTACCCGCTCCTGAAATACAAACTGTAGCTTCCTAAACCTGCAGTAACGCCGCTGGTTAAGACGTGTGTTAGCTGTTTGCCATTCAATCCTTTGGGGTGAGCAGATCCTACAGCACTCACCCTGGGGCTCACAAACACAGTTGTCTGTGGCTATCCCAGTTCTCTCACAGTTAGTGCTGAGCATCCACGCACCAGGCATTCAAGTGCTGCCCTGTGTGCTGATGCTCGCCTTGGGGAAACGGTGTGCATCACCCAATCTGGATTGTGCTGGTGAGCCTGACCAGTCTGACCAGTAGGACCCACCTGCATTGTCACTGAGCCAACAGATAAAATCCCATCCTGTCCCCCTTTCCCTTGTCCCCAGGGCAGGGAGCCTCCAGACATGGGAAGCTCAGCAGGAGCTCTTGGTAGAGATGGTGACATCCGCAGAGAGTGGCTCTTGGGCCACCCAGCTCTGCACTTTCTGGAGCACTGAGCACTCCTCTGGCAAGAGGTGGGAAGAACAAGTGCCATACTTGTCTCCTCAGCGCATCCATATCAGAGAGGAAGGGATTTTTCTGTTAGCTCTCACTTTGCTTTCTTGACAGGCTGCAGCTGTGGCAATGAGTTGATTTCAGGGTGAAGGAGGTGCCTAAGAGCTTTTCGAGAATCCCAGCCAGTGCTTATCTGCACACCCTTAAATATGTGGCCCAAGGTCACGGGGCCACCGAGCCAGCAGATTTCCTCTGGAGGTCACCTCCCAGCCACGCTCACCAAGTGCCTTTCCTGGGGAGGTACGTGAACGAGCGCTGTGCCAGTGAAACCATGGCGATCCTGGAAAAAACTGTCCTCCAGCAGCCTCCAGCTCCTCCTTTCATTTCGTGTTAGAAAACACATATTCTTCTAGCCGGAGAAAACAGTTAGAAAGTAGCACAGTAGTAGAAATGAGGAATAAATTGTGTGCATTTGTCAAAAAATGGAGCTTTCTGTTTCCTTGGAAACTGAACATTTTGTGGGTTTGTGGTGCTGGACTCAGCAGAGACCGGCTGAGAGCTGTGTGTGTACGTACGTGGCCACAAAGGCCAAGCTCTCCTGGCTGGAGGTTTCAGCATCTATCAGACATTTGGTAAAATACAGCTGAAAGGATTTCTCCGACTGAGCAATTCAGAGACCGTAATGTGGGAAATCTTTTCTTCAGCAAAATTAAGCACAGCTAAAAGAAGAGAAAATGATTTGAAATCCTGTCTCCATAGTCACCTATGAACTTTGGCTTTTATTGTAGAACAGAACTGTGGTCAAAATCCAGATTTGGTAGTTTTGGGATCCTCCTCTAAGCAGACAAAATGCCAGCCAAACCTGCTCCTTTCACCTCTGCACAGCAACAACAACTAGGACTTCGTAATTGCAGCATAACCATACTGTGAGTAGAAGACAAAAAGTTAATCTCATTAAAGCACTATTTAAGACCCTAGCAAATGATGAAATCCACCAAGCCAGGAACAGGACCCCAAAGGCTTGCAGCAAGAACATCCTGCCTCCCTTCGGCTCCTCAGGCCGTCGCATTTCCTTGTAAATCCCCTTCGCTTCCAGTTCTCAAACACGATGGATCTAGCCTATGGATTAAGCGTTTGCTCAGAACTACTTCTCCCTTTAAGGCCGTAACACCTAAAAGCTGTCAGCAACGCTTGTCACTAAATATTCACTCCGCTCCGGGCTGGAAACACATTCAGCTTTAACAAGGGCCAGCAGCGGTTTGGGAACATTTCTCTTGGCACAAGAGCTCTTTTCCCCAGCAGCTGTGCAGCCCATGGTGTCAAATAGTTTTTCCAGGCAACATGTTAAAGCCTGAAAAATACAATTTTGGGGGTTTTTTTTGTTTTGTTTTCCATTAGTTTTGGTGCATCGCTCCGCCATGCAGCGTCTCAGCCCTGTCTGCAGGAAGACTGTGAGCTGGAGGTTTCAGTAAAATTGAGATTTAAAGCCTGAGGGGCAAAGCATATAGTTAAAGGATGTGACAAGGGAATCATATACTCAATAAAGAGGAAAAAGGCCAAAACAAAATTAATTTCTGTTTTCCTTTTCACTAAGATATGGGTGTCCCAATCCTTACCACGTTATTTCTGGCCAAGCAGTTCGTCACTGCTCCCCCAGAGGCAGGATGGATGTCTGCTCACCATAGTCACAACATCAGGGTGCAAAGATTTTAGGGGAATAATGATGAGAGTTCTCTCAGACCCAGCCCAAACATAACTGACACCTTTTATACTACATGTAAGAGAGGGACTCCATGTTCCAGCTGCAAAATGGAAGATGTTTCATCTGCAGCGCGGAGACAGGTGTGAGGACTTCAAACTGGGAAAAATAAAGTTTAAAGGGAATACTTTTCCAAGTAAATAGGCAGGGGTGGGTTGGTAGCCAACAGATTTCTGACATCCTGGAAAATTTTTGCAAATGACACTGTGCCTATCAAGGCTTTAAAATGAGTTACTACATTTTCACAACCAATTTACCACCAGTTTGAGGGAGATGCATTATATCCCCTGACATAGGAGGACCACAGGATTTACCAAAAGCTCTGCCTGGGACTTTATTTAAGGGAAAATCAATGGCTTTCAGCTGAGTTTCGTTTTTAAGGCTGTTGTCTCAAGGGAATTAACTAGAAACATGCTTGGCAATCAAAGTGAAGAGTCCTGTGCAGGTCCATCTAATGACAGGGAATGTGATTGTCCCCAAGCCCCAGAGGTGAGCAGTGCTTGGAGGTGCTCCTCACACGGGAGGAGCGGTGATGGCACTAACAGCGCCCATGCCAAACCATGCACTTTTCTCACCAGAAAGTGTTGCTAGAGCAAGAAAGGCTCTACAACACCCCACTGCAGCAGAGAAAGAGACTCCCCTGGCCGTTTCACAGTGCCCCAAACTGGAAAAGACATGGAGAAAATACAAAAATTCCTACAAAGAATTTTTAACCAGGGAAAACAAATAATCAGCATCTAAAATAAAGAGGGGTTTGCTTTTTTCCCTCTAGGAGGACATTCAAAAGATTCACTGGGCTGAGTAACAAAATTTCCCTCTCCTCTAGATGCAGCATTTAATTTCATGATATAAAGCTTCACATTCTTCCTTCTTGTGGCTAACCCTGTATGGCATTAAATTGTTTAACAGTCCCTCACAGCGACCCTTGCATTGCAGGTGGCACAGAAACGTCAATTTTCATTTAGCATTGTATATGCAATGAAAATTCAAAGCTCATGCATGGGAGGAAATTTGAGAAGCTTTTCCTGAGGAAAGAATCAGAAAAACTTGTATGTGAAGGGATAGTGTCAAGGTGTGCGACATTGCCCTGAAAATCAGTCTTTGCTGCATATGTTTATTATGAATGCATAAATATTACATATGGTTATACATGCACACACATTTACTTCCATCATTAAGGTCATTACATTACAGACATGTACACTTCCAAGGCTGATTTAATCCTCTTTATGTAGTTTTTGTCAAGCCAGCTGAACTATGTCTTTGAACCCGTTTCCAAGATGAATTCAAATGTTCACACAGGAGAGGAAAACTGAGATTCAAATTCAGCTTCTCAGTTGCAAGATGAGAGATATTTCTTTCCATAAATAGCCTGAGTATTACTGCCAGAGGAGAAAACAAAAGGGGATCTGATAATCTACGTTATTTGGACCTTCCCTGATGCAACATTTGGCTGAGAAAAAGAATCAAAATCGTGAGGTAGATGGAGCCAGGTTTCCACTGTGTAGGCAGCCTTTTCTCTAAAGCACTGCAGGTCAGAAGTCTGTAGGTCAGAAGGTTTTAGGCGGTTTTAGGGCAACCCAGAGTTGTACTGCAGAGCCCTATAGAAAATCTGTCTCGGCACTTGATCTCAAGAATCCAAACCTGGGTGACCCTCCGCAGCTCTGGGTGCTGGTGCTACAGCAGGGACCCTGTTCGTTAACTCTGTGATGCACGGAACAGGGCTTTCCCCAGCAGTTTAAGTGGTGTATTCATGTGCACAAGACATTTTGTCAACCAACGCAGTAAAAACCAATAACAATGAAGAGTGGCACCTGTTGTGTGAGACGATGTAGTCTGCGGCTTGCCTGGCCCCACGTGCTTACCTGAACCCTGGGCTGCCAGGAACATCTGTTTCAATTCTGCATTTTCTGTTCCTAGCATTTGATTTTCTTTTATCAGCTTTTCTAGAGCAGCAAGTGGATTTCTTCCTCTTCATGCTGCTCCTTCTCACCTGAGGTCATCTCCTCACCTGGCTCAAGGTCCTGCCATGTGTGCTGACAGCAGTTCCCATCCAACAGGAATTTCTGTCCCAACCCTTCAGCCTCCCCAGTCTTCATGGGCGCAGTGGGTGGGCTGTGCAGCATGAGGCTGAGCGGGTGCTGTAGACAGTACGCTCACAGCGTGGGGTTGAGCTCCTCCAGATGCACATATCTTCCCTCTTTTGCTGGGCAAACAGGCAGCATCTCCAGCTCTGCTTTTAGTTTCACGTGACCGAATATCACAACCTAGGTGAAGGCTTTTGTCAGTCTTGCAGATCTCTTCCCTCTCTCCTTCTAGCCATAAATCCAAGATGTTACCAAGGGGTTGCAGCATCAGTGGATACGTGAAGAGCAACTGACGTCATCTACCTGGAGCTGTGCAAACCATCTGACACTGTGCCACACGACATCCTACTCTGTACATTGAAGGGACATGGATGTGATGGAAGAAAAGGGAAGATGGTCACACTCGGAGAGTTGCAGTCAAGGGCTTGATGCCCAGGTGGAGACCGGTGACGAGTGGCACTCTACAGGGGTCGGGATTGGTACTCGGGGCAATCCCAAGCTCAAATACAGGCTGGGCAGAGAATGGCTTGAGAGAAACCCTGAGGAGAAGGACTTGGGGGTGCTGGTTGATGAGAAGCTGAACATGAGCCAGCAATGTGCACTTGCAGCCCAGAAACCAACCGTGTCCTGGGGGCATCAAAAGCAGTGTGACCAGCAGGTCGAGGGAGGTGATTCTCCCCCTCTGCTCTGCTCTTGTGAGACCCCACCTGCAGTGCTGTGTCCTGTTCTGGGGCCCCCAACATAAGAAAAACAGGGACCTGTTGGAGCGAGTCCAGAGGAGAGCCACAAAATTAATCAGAGGCTGGAGCACCTCCCCTATGAGGACAGGCTGAGAGAGTTGGGGGTGTTCAGCCTGGAGAAGAGAAGGCTCCGGGGAGACCTTAGAGCAGCTTCCAGTGCTGAAAGGGGGCTGCAGGAGAGATGGGGAGGGACTCTGCATCAGGGAGTGGAGTGAGAGGATGAGGGGTAATGGGTATAAGCTGAAAGAGGGGAGATTTAGATTAGACATTAGGAAGAAATGTTTTCCTGTGCGGGTGGTGAGGCAGTGGCCCAGGTTGCCCAGAGAAGCTGTGGATGCCCCATCCCTGGAGGGGTTCAAGGCCAGGCTGGATGAGGCTTTAGGCAACCTGGGCTAGTGGGAGGTGTGCAGCAGATTTCTGGTATTTTTTATTGTTCTTTACATGCTTCTGTGCCATTCTCTTTACAGGATAAAAGACTTGGTTTGCAAGCAAGATACGCATCTGCAAAAATAGCATGCTCAGGTGGGAAACTCCCAAATATCAATCTTGGGACTATTCCTGAAGGTCCCTTTCTGAATACCCTGCTCGGCTTGGAGACCTTCCTAGCATACCAGTAACATTAAGTAATGAAGAGCTCATTTATGCCTTGCTGAAGGCATCTCTGCTTTACAATCTGGAAAATGAGGCTGGCAGTATTTATTGAGTCTTTGTGTAAGTGTACTGGCCTCCTGTTTTAGCTTTTCTGTTTGGTTGCTTCCAAATGGGTACAAAAAGTCAGATGGACTAGGCAAGTGGAAAAAAAAATACATCACACACCCTCCTGGAATTTTTAAGCAGAGGCAGTATCTGATAATAAAGATTAGAGCTTAATGAGTTGCATCTAACATGCCTTATATCTGTGACTACCTGAACTTAGGGTTTGAGTGTGAAACCAGTGACTCAAAATCACGCAAACAAACAGAGACCGTATTTATAAACATGGTTTATCATCCCATTGTGCAAAGTGATTACTACATTACACAGATGACCAGATGCATTCATGAGTGAGCATCCCCGTCGGGACAGTTGACTCCCCCACGGCGCAAACGGACCTAATTCTGACCTCCTGTTGGCTGACATGGATTTTGTCAGCGCATGTCCTGATCCACATCAGTGACAGCAGAATGAAGTTCTAGATTCACTATTTTCTTTCTAATGCTGTTAAAAGATTTGTGTAAAGTGCTTTAGAGCAAGCAGGCAAGACTCCGGGAATCATTAAAAACCTGCACCCCAGTTCTGCATCTCCGGGGGGACTGTGCGCGGGCCACCAGATTCACCTGGTTTTGTAACCGGTGGTGAAACAGGATGAGCACACAGCGGGAAGAATAACCAGCTTCCACTGTCAAGTTCACTTTATTTAAAAGAGCAACAAGACCTAGAAGGCCTGCTTGTGAAAAGCCAAAGCAGGCTGTCTGTTGTACAACTGGTACATTTCAAAACTGAGAGACTTCACCACTGAACGAATGAACTCTGCAGCAGCCTGAACTCTTTAAAACACATTATTGGGTGCCTGGGGAGAAATGTTCATTCCCTGCTGGTATAAGTTAGTCTAAACCTAGCAAAGTGGCAAACATAAGAAAGGCCAAACCTTTTTTCTCTCTGAAATGTCAGCCTAAGCACCAAACAAGAATCTGCTTGGAGGTAGAGCTCTGAGGAAAATGGGCTTTACCTGGACTTCAACAAAAACTTGTCCTGCCCACAACAAAACGAACATCACAAAACTAGCACTAACCATTTCTTTAAAAAATTTACCCCACTTGCAGACCAAGAAAGTCATCTGGAAAAACTGATATGCTCGAGGAGGACTCCTGCCATCACTTACATAACATTGTGCCTAAGATGACCGTTAACAAAAGCAGCCACAGAGAGATTCAGGTAGATGCACCGAGCAGAATTTTCATAAACAGGAAAGCAAAAAATGCAACTGGCGTGGCATTACATTTATTATTTATGCTTTCTATGCTTTATTTTAATATTGCTTTATGTTTTACAAAGCACAACATTTATTTTAGTACTTCGTTATGCTGA
>NW_010113414.1:0-5131 GCF_000699245.1 Pterocles gutturalis | reverse complement strand
TCCCTCTGCAAAGCCTTCCTACCTATGTCACAGTACTTACCGTTACAGAGGAAAAGAGCAAGAATAAAAACCTAACTCTCTCTGTGCACCTTCTCTGAGTATTTAGACATATTATAAAAATTACAGTTAAAGGCTAAATGAGATAGGATATGGATTACGAGATGGACAACCCATTGACACATACATGGACCAGCAGACAAACACTCGGGTACAAAGCATTTAACCCAATACTCTGGAGCTGACTGTGAAGACTTGCTTGTTTCAGTTCTTATCCTATGGCAGTAATAACCACTTACTGATTATTGCAAACTGATTAGTCTTCAGAAATATCCTTTAGATGGAGATAATACAGACTACTACTTCCACTTGACAGAAAGGAAAATGTATCTCAAGCATTTTTCCAGTACTACAATACCAAAGTTAAAACA
The DNA here is from genome assembly GCF_000699245.1 of Pterocles gutturalis. Lineage (NCBI taxonomy): Eukaryota > Metazoa > Chordata > Aves > Pterocliformes > Pteroclidae > Pterocles > Pterocles gutturalis. Next base: position 4,703 of record NW_010113414.1, on the reverse strand, counting down.
TTAGAGCTAAACCATCACAATACTCAATAAAAAAAATTAAATGCATTCTAACCATGAAGCCCTATTTATATTATTTTCTTCCTTCTGATTTTTAAGGATATTGAATGTAAAATAGCATAGAACAAAACCTATCATTATTCACAATAATTTTCCTGCTCTAAAGTAAAGCCTGCAGTGTGTATCTATAACAACTCTCATTATTTGAAACTATCACATCTGAAATCTGAGACAACTGTACACACTCATATTCTTATTTCTTCATACCTTTCATCTTAAAAATAATATCTTTTTAGTTCAGCAACTGAACTAAAACTAACTCAAACTGATTATTTTTTTAATAGCTAACAATATCACAGTGATTTTTATTACCCAGGAAAAGATACTTGGTATTTACTTGTTTTTCTCAGAACAGAGTAATACAAAACTAATATTATCACCATGTTACTAGCTATGGATGACAACACTCTTAAGTTTGTTCCAGAGGACTAATCATTTTTAAACAGAAGCAGCACCAGAAGCAGCACCAATTATCAGAGAAGGTGTTCATAACAGCAGCTTAATAACTTTTCACTTCCTAAGCTTGTATTAACTTTGGAATATATGACAGTCCCTAAAATTAAATTAAAAGACAAAATTGATGGTTTTTGACAACAAGTAATACATATAATTTACCAGATTAGACACCTGAAGCTAAACTGTGGGTAAAACAATTCTCGAATCTCCTTAAGAGATGCATGTTTTAATTTAATGGAAAATTCTTATATGCTCCCCATGGTGACAGGGGCAACAAGGCACAAACTATTTCTCCCACTTGTCCAGAGAAAAAGTAGAAGAAATGGAAAAGGAGAAAAGAAACCTTTTATTTTGGTCCACAAATTATTTTTCAGCAGAATTAAAAGTTTAGTTTTCCAGCTCTTTAGGAGTTTCTTTAAAAAAAAAAAAAAAGGGGGGGGGGGCGGTTGGGTTTTGCAGGTAAATGTTAAAATGAACCATCATTAATGATGTACATTGACCCATTTAATATTTAGGCAAAGAACACACATCGGCTGTTTTCTGATCTTTTTGTTATTTTTTTACCGATTATAACAAGATAGTGAATTTGAAATCAAATCCCCAAATTATTGGTTGACCTAAATCCCCTTTCCCTGCCTCCTCCCCACCCCCTTCTTTTGTTAACAAAACAACATTTTGTACAAAGTTTACCCTTGGCTCTTTCACTAAGCGAAATCATTTGGGCTCAATTAAGATGCCTAGTCATAGGCATGTGGTGCCATCTGAGACCTCCTGGAACATGGAAGACGGCACGGAGCTGGGGGACAGGCTCTGGCACCCTCAAGGGGAGCTGCTGGCAGCGTCTGGGGTACACCAGCACACCTCCAAGGGCACAAGGTGACAATGTTGGCAGCTGTGCAATAGGCTACCCATGGAAACTCCAGCAAAAGACGCACACAAGCACCTCTTGAAACACAAAGGGGCCAAAAGGAAAAAGTTCCTGCTTTGCTTCATGCTGGTAAAAAGGTTCTGTAATGCTTTATTCAATTTCTAATACAGAAATAAATAGTCTGCTTGATGGGTGATGTTGTGTAACACCACAACAGTGACGTTAGGGCAAGCACCGTCACAGATACCCATGCTAGATTTAACAGGACACAACACCTGGTACTGGCTATGGGGCTGATGTTTTGCCGCATCATTGCAATCACTCCCCATATCTGAGGCAAAATCACTGATTTATCATTGACTCTGATAATTTATTGTTGCAATTTCAGATGCATACATAGACACATGGAGTCGTCCTACTCAACACCCAAAGCTTACATGAAGAATCCAAAGCTACTGAGCATTTCCAAATACTCTTCCTTGCTGTTCAAGGAGCACCATGGTTTAAGGTGCAAGAGCTGATCTCTGCACTTGTGCTGCTTTGCGGCTCTGACTCGGAAGGAAGACTTGAGTTACATGCAAAACCGACATGCTAATTTACTTTGGGAGGGGTGCATGATGTAACTTTAGAAGAAGTATAAATTGAATCATTCTATTTTTCCACCAACCACTGTTACTGTGCACCAGCCAAATGAAGATGAGCGCACCAAATACACCTCTGAGTAGACATACTCAAGTTTCTGCTTCTCCTGAGACACAGACACTATTTCTCTTGTTGACACGTGAGTCTTATGTTTAAGCTATTTTACAGCACTAATTAGTACTGACAGCTCTTAATATATTACAAATTACATAGGAGAATTCACACTTAGGTTTAGGGGTTTTTTTTCCCACTGAATTAAAAAGAGTTTCTCTAGCTTTAATATATACATAATTGCATGTTACAGCCATGAAAATCTAACATTAGAAAACTAAAAGCTGTAAAGTGCAGCTGTTTCATAAATGGCTTGGTGTCTCGCAAGTTTGCTTCAATAATTCAAGACTTCTGCACTCGAGCAATACAGAAGACAGCTTCTAACAAAGAGTCACACCCAAGCAGATGGGGTCATGGTTCTCCTGTGGTGCTACCTGGGACAGAGCCACAGTGTAACTGTGCTCATTAGTTCAGGTACTCCCTTCTGAATGCCAGTACACTCACCACTTTTGCTCCATTGCACCTCTGCAGTCCTTCACATCTACACATGAATGTACCATAGAACCACAGAATGGTTTGGGTTGGAAGGGACCTTCAAAGATCATCTAGTTCCAACTCCCCTGCCACAGGCAGGGACACCTTCCACTAGATCAGGTTGCTCAAAGCCTCATGGCATTGAGCACTTGAAATGATGGGGCATCCACAGGTCCTCCGGGCAACCCGTTCCAGAGTCTCACCACTCTTGTAAAAAATTTCTTCCTTATATCCAACCCAAATCTACCCTCTTTCAGTTTAAAACCATTGCCCCTTGTGCTGTGACTACAGGCCTTGGTAAAATGTCTTTGTCTTTCTTGTAAATGCTCATTAAGTATTGAAAGGCTGCAGTAAGGTCTCCCTGGAGCCTTCTCTTCTCCAGGCCAAACAACTCTAACTCTCTCATTCTCCCTTCATAGGACAGTTGTGCTTTGATCATTTTAGTGGCCCTGCTCTGGACCAGCTCTTAAATGTCTGCCCTATGGTATTTTCATCCCACAACAAAGATCATCCTTATTGGTTGGTACAGAGCCAACCACTCCCTCAGCAGCCAAAAAATATTATGGAGGCACAGTGATGGTATAAACAAAAATCATGCTCTGATGGCGTATATAATGTCTTTCTGCAGTACCACCCTTGCTGCTTCAACAGCTTATTTAGTCCATCATTTGCAACCCACTAAATGGAGGCAAGTTTGCCAGATACTGCTCATCTTAACAGATAAACTGGCCATGGCACAGAGCTCATCTTTTGTGTACTTCCCAAGCAACAAACTTCACAGCAGCCACCTCACCAGCAAAGAGCAACAGGTCTACCACTTGCATCACTACCTGTGAACAGGCCAGTTTTCCAAGGAAAGGCTGAAGCAGCTAAGACAATTAGCAAGTATGGAAAATTCTGATGACAAGGAAGGTTTCCTATGCCCTCATTAATCATGGATTAGATAGAGTTAAGCACTTGAGACTAACTTTGTAAGAGAAAAGAATCCCCAACAAACAAAACTCATCACACTGAAAAGAAACCCACCTACCTTAGACAGCAGGGAAGTGGTCTCTCAGAGCAGAACATCCCACTGCCTGTCCTGCTGGTACTGAGTTAAGCCAACCAGTAACCTCACCATCTTCCACCAGACTCCAGCATTGGAGTCCTTTTCTACTGCCCTGAAGTCCCTCCTTGAAGACAAGGAAGGTGCAGTTGGCAGACCTGAGTCGCACACGACTTTCGTGGGAAATAATGACTATTGCTCAATGAGGAGACATTTGAGGAGGGACTCTTGAGTTCTGCTCCCATGTTATTTTAGATAATCACTGGATGACATCAATGAAGGGTATTTTGTAAGCAAGGCGTGAGATTGTGCGAGCCTGCCTTCCTCTAGCACAGCTGTCTGCAACCTCTGGCCTGCGTGCCAAAGGTGTCATGTGTGTAGACTGTGAACAGCATTTTTTATTAGGTGCTAAAATCATCTGTCTCTCACAGAATCAAGATGTCACGAACTACCTGTCTGGTAATACACATCCAGTTAAGAGAAAAATCCTGTTGAGAACAACACTCTTGAAAATTTGCCTAGCAAATAAACTACAGTCAAAATATTCTCCCTCCTGTCCTGTAAATCTTAAAACCTGTAAAGCAGTCCAGCTTGAAAAGGATGCATCAGAAGGATCCCATCTCAGAACAGCCTCATAACTGCACCTCATAAACCATAAAAAGCCTCATAAATAGAGCTTTCCCTGCAAGTGCGGGAAACAGATTTGAATCTCTTAAGGCACTGGTGCAAACTGAACCCACATCTTCCACATCATTAGTTGTTAAGTGATCCGTGCTTCTAGGTAAAAAAAGAGGGAGGAACATTACTTCCAATTTGTGTATTTTAAAATACAGGGTTTCAAGGCATCTAAATCAGAGTTTGAGTCAGAGCAGTAAAAGGTTTAACATCTCAACCACCAAGTCAGGTACCCTCAAAAGGAGATTTACAGATCACCTCTCTTCCTGGTCCTGATTAGACGCACACATCACTGAGCTGCTCGCCCTTTTAAAAGGACCACATACACATAAACAGGATTTTAGGCTGTAAGAAATATAATATATTATTAAATAT
>NW_010113413.1:0-821 GCF_000699245.1 Pterocles gutturalis | reverse complement strand
AAAGATGGGAAATGTCAGAATCCAGGCTAGTTCTGAAAGATGGGAAATGTCAGAATCCAGGCTAGTTCTGGTCCTTTAGTTCTAGTCCTTTCTCGGCCGAGCCCTGTGAATATGTATTACAATGCAGCTAATAGTTGTATGACCACACGTTATCTTTCCATAGAACAATTGATGTATTCAGAAAGCAAGACAGGTAGATGATTAGGTATTTAATAATCTGTCCTCTAATCCTCTAATTGCTCTGTCTTTAGAGGAAGCCTATGTTCGCTTCCAGTGGAGCCAAAGATGACAAATAGTTGTGTGCTGGACTCCAGTGGTGAAGGAACGAAAGTTTGATGTAGGCTGCTCCCCTCAGCTACAGAACAGGGCTTGGGGGACTGCTGGATGAAATTCAGAGAGCTGGCCATATGGCCAAGGATGACTGCCAACAGAGGACATAGGCAGTGGAAGACCAAAAGTTCAAAGCTCAGCATTATTGCCCAGAACATGGGGTGTTGAAGTACATGGCAATCCCTGCAGAAACGGTTTGTGTGGGGGATGCTGCCTCAGAAGAACTAAGCTTGGTTTCTGAGATACAAGGCAAATGTTCTCTGTCATTTTTTGATGATAGCTTCCAGAGAGCCCTCCTACTCTAACACTATCTCAGAAAAATTTTACAAAAATTTTACAAAATTTTACAAAAAAGAAATTTGAGTCTGATTCTCACAGAAGACTGTCCCATGACTCTTGTGCATGAGAATGTAATGTTGGTTCTATAACTGTATCTGATTCAGCAATCATTTATTTTTTGGGGGGTTTTGCCCCTGCTGGTTTGCAAATTC
>NW_010113412.1:306-856 GCF_000699245.1 Pterocles gutturalis | reverse complement strand
GATTTAAATGTATATAAATTTATTTTAATTTTAAAAAAAAACCATTTTAAATTTATAATTTTTTAAGAACCATTTTAAATTTATGATTTTTTTATTTTTTGAATTTTCTTAATTTATTTTGGTTTTTTTTCCCTGCTTTTTGCGGGGACCTGAACCATCCTTCAGACCTATTTGATGTCGAGGAAAAAACCCTTTTGCCACCATCCCTAGATGTCAAAAGGCCATTTCCTGGAGCACCCTCCAGATGCCATGATGCGACGGCCGCTCTCAGCATCCCTCCCCACTCTCCAATTTAGCATTTTCAAGCCATTTCCGATTTTTTTTTCCCTCTTTTTAAAAATTTTTCACCTACGGACATGTGGCACAGAGGGGTGTAGGGTTGACTTTTTTGGCCAAGGACTTTTTTTGCCCCATTTATTATTTTTTTTAAATTTTGCACCTATGGACATATGGCATAGAGGGGTGGAAGGTTGACTTTTGGCCATGGATTTTTTTTGCCCCTTTTTTAAAAATTTTGCACCTATGGACGTGTGGCGTAGAGGGTTGACTT
>NW_010113412.1:0-269 GCF_000699245.1 Pterocles gutturalis | reverse complement strand
TTTTTTAATTTTGCACCTATGGACATGTGGTGTAGAGGGGTAGAGGGTTGACTTTTTTGGCCATGGCGGAGCTCGCCGGGCGGGCGGCGCGGGTCTCCGTTAGATCTCGTTGTGCTCGCTGATGCTGCCGGCAATGCCGTACTCACTGGAGCGGGGCGACATGCCCAGGTACTGCTTCAGGAACTCGCTAAACCTCTTCTGGTTGTTCCACTTCCTCGCCGACTTGCGCACCCCGATGAAGCCCCCGTATCGCTTCTGCACCCCTTTGG
>NW_010113411.1:25196-33145 GCF_000699245.1 Pterocles gutturalis | reverse complement strand
ACTTTAAGCAGTCTTTAACCCATGACACTATTATAACACACACCTTGCTGCAACATAGAATTTCCCTGGGGAAGTTCTGGTTCTGTGTAGATCAAAACTTCTTGCTTCTTGGGACTGTTTTTATAGTAAATTGAGCTTTTTCAATATACTGATGTTAGAATGTCTTTAAGAGTGTAAATGAAAGTACTTTACCCTTGTAACATCCATCCAGCTAAAAACCAAAAAACAAAATAAGAATATTATTTCTATACATTGAATGGAAGACTTTGATTTTTTCCTTACTGCAGAACTTGTATCAGATTTAGAAAACTCTTTGGCAGCTAAAACTGAAATTGGCTAGTTCTGAACTACATAATTAATCTATGGTAATCCAAACATCACACCCCAGTAGCTGCCTAGACATACTTTATTTCATCTGAAAGCCATCTGAATACTCCCAGTACTCTCAAGAGCTTAAACTGTTATCGAAATACACAGGATGCACACAAACACTACATCTTCACAAAATGGAATTCCAGTTGTTTTCATTTTAAAACTTAATAAAAAAGTGCTACTGTTTATACAGTGCTGCTACTAGAACCCCTTATTTCAAGAAACAAGAAATTTTTTTAATAAATCCTGTCAGGATTAAGCAACGGAAAACCAGGTTTTCCCTGCAGAATGTGGAACTAATCAGCTAGAGTTTGGGCTATATGATGGACAGATGTAGCAACAAAAGCAAGGAAACTCTTTAATGGTATTTCTCTTCAAGTCAAACCACTCCCAAGTTAGGGTTTTAAAGGAGCAATTTAAGTGCTTAAACTTAGATGTCTACTTCTATTTGAACCATCAAGTATCTGAGATAGCTCCACTGTCCTGACAGACCGGACATAGGACCTTAAGGAGACCCACATCATTCTTATGAAGCAGCTGGTATCTGGGCAGGGTATGACTGTGTCTCAAATGTCACTGGGCACATGCTGAAATATTCAAATTATGACTGAGTATTTGGGAAAGCCTTATCCTATGAATTCAGACTTTTTTTTTTTTTTTTTTACCAGAATTCAGTCACCTATGTAGAAAAGATGTTTGATCCTTTTAGACACTTACATTTTCAGTCTTTGAGAGTTTTATAAGTTTTTACATGAACTGGAATAAGCATTTTCCAAAAACATATGTTTCTATTTCATATAGTTTATATCATGTTATAAAGAGTGTGTTATTAAAGTTTATTATGCATAAATAATAGATACTATATTATTTCAAACCTCAGTCAGCATTGTTGCATTGTAAAAAGGGCATCAAAAAGGCATATTATGAAAGATATTTTAAAACCTGATCAGCATTTAACATGATGCTTTTATATGTAGTTTTGAGTAGGCAATGTATTTGTTCGTAAAGCCTCTTATACAAAGAGTTATAGCCAAATGGAGTTGTAAAACACAGGAAAAAAGCTGAAAAAGAGTGTCAAATGTAACCCAGCAAGGTCTGTGGCTCAATTTTACATGAACAAGTTATCAAATCTAGCTTTGCTATATTTACAGATAAATCAAATGTAAGATGAAAATATGTCACATTAATGCAGTGTTTGGACTGACAAATTTGAATCAAAACGTGACAACATAGGACTACAGACACTAATAAATCCCCAGTATTTCTACATTGCTTAGGTTTTTTGGATATCCTCTCTGGCAGCACAGGTTAATAACTGCAGATTATAGAGTGTTGATTCATTTCATACACAAGCCACTTATGAAGATGAAGATCTCTTCCACTTTCTCTTTCTTTGATGAAGTAACTCTGCCACTGTCTTCACTAATATAGTGTTTCAAAAGATTTCAGTTTCTTTGTGTCAACAAAAAGAACTTTCTGTGAATAACACAATTAAGTTTCAGCTAAAAATAAATTAAACCTTTTATCACTGTAGCCTTTTGTAAGTCAGAATTTTATGCAGCACTGCAGAGATTAGTATTAGTCTTCTTCCCTTCTGTTTAGAGCTGTCTCTTTAGTTCAATCACAATAACCGAATTAGAAATCTACCTCTACACATTAATTGCAACATTTGTTTCCATCCCTAATGTTTTCGTTGATTAGGTACACATGCATATGTTTTATTTTCAGTATATGAGTCCATATTCTTCACTGACTTTTTGTTCGTACAACATCGATATTGCTTCAATGGACAGAAAAAAAGGATTATCATGTTTGTTATTCTAGTATCATCTAAAATATATCTTCCAGCTGTTTTATTTTGTTAAATTATTTAATGCTTTGTTGCAGAATAAAATCTGAACACATTTTAAAACTTGTTTGTGTGTATACGTATACATATACACATGTATTTAAAGGAACACGATATACTCCAGTCTCTCATATTTTTAAATGTAATACCATGAATTGCCACCTACTATTTTATCACATCACAAGCTATTGATGCTGATGGGTTTGCAATATATGACTATATAACAATAGTCTCTAAAAATAGTCATGCTGATCACTGTCTGTGCTGTCAGATTTAGATTAGAAGGGGACAGTTAAATATTTACTACCTCCTAAATAGCACTAATTGGTCAGTCTGAAATTATCGCAGGATGATAAATCAAAACAGTTGTTTCTTACAAAAGCACTGAAGACCTGCTGAGGAGCTTTCCTTTTCTAAGTATTTTTATATTATAAATTAACATATAGATGGTATTTTCTCCTTGACTTGCAAGTTAGTGTGGTTTGCTGGATCCTTATAGAGCTAACTTTTATTCTCTATCAGATTTTCACATGACCTTCACATGTCTGTCAACGTTGTAAATACAGATGCTGATGAGACGCTGGGAGTCATCTCATCTAGCTGTAGGTGTCTGCTGCCTACATAACTACAGGTGATTCAGTCATCTGGACACTACAAAGTCAGTGGAGAGAATCAAATACTTTTATGGCACAATTCATCTGACTTATTTCATATATTTATCATTAAATGAGATTAATATCTTCCTAGAAGTGATTATTTCTCTCTCCTGATTACTGAGAGAGTTGAGATGACCATCTCAGTAACTTCCTGCAATATTTATCTTGTATGATGTCATATGAATTTCACTTGCTGTGCAGAATGTCAAATGTGGATCATTCATTTCTGTCTGACTGTGAGGGCTGCTGACAGTGTCCCGCATGCACCAATAGGACTTAAGTGCCCTGATCAGTCTCCTGTGAGGCCAGCTGTCAGAGCAGCACTTGATCTCAAGCAGTTGCTCTGGTAAGAGCTATGAGGCAAAAGCTGTGACTTGTAAGTATGAAAATTGAGATTATTAATTAGTTTTAACTGTCATATAGCTGGATCCCACAGCTGTGCTTGGGTGCACACCCAGGTCACTTCAATCATTGATTCCTTCAGGTGGATCCAGGAACTCCCTCTCTACTCCTCTGCATAGAGAAAACAAAGGACTGGCATGAGACGATGGATGGACTTGAATATAGGTGCTTACCTGAACTCCTAGTGAGGTTCATAAATAAATAATTGATTGCTACAGGAGCTCTCTAGAAGGGAATTTTGGACTGTCCTGAAGACTGCCTTTAGGCAGCTCTTGCTGTACATAGAGCATATTGGATGCCTAAAATAGTTAATTAACTTCCAGAGTGTGGAGGGGAGGAGGGAGGAGTATTTGACCCTTTTGGAGACTCACCTTAGCTGTTGGTGCTGGACTGAATGAACTGTTACATAAATAAGGTGCTTGTAAGCAGCAAGAGAAACCGTTCCTGCAGACACAGAAAAGGTTATGTAGAATTGTCTTTCTTACACAGTTAGATATTTAAAAGTTGTTTTTTTATGTAGTTAAGGTAATCAATACAGACAGGTACTGCATTGTTGCAGGGGTCACCTAGGACCATGGGCCAGCTGGATTCTAGGAACTGAGCAGAATAGGAGTTTAGAGACTCACCTGGTCCAATAGAAGACATCAGTAGACAGGGACTGACTGACTGATCTAGAGGTGTGATTCCCCACATGAGCACTGTCCTAAGCAAAAATCACAATGATTTAGTTTTTTGGTGGTTCTTTTTTAATATTTTTTTTAGCACACCTTCCAATCATCAGTTTCCATGTGATATTTCTGCTCAGTCTTGTCCTTTGCTGATCCTGACTGACAGACTGTGCTTCTTAAATTGACATGAGCCCCATCATGTCAATTCACTTTTGTCTGGCAATCATAAGACTCTTTCTGAGTGTGGTTACCATCACAGGACCTGCCCTGTTCCCCTTGTTCAGGTATTGAGGGACTGTGTGCTTCTCGGTAAGGGCACAGCCCATTTCTGTTCTGCTTTCACCCTTGATTCCTGGTTCAAGTTCCTTTGCAGAGCAGCTTTATTCTTGCTGCCTCCCTGGCAACGTTCATGGTAAACAGCATAGGAAGTCATCTCCTACTGTATTCTTCCTATTTTATAACTTCATTACTAAATGATTTTGCTGGTGGTCAGAATTTCCTTTATCAAGAGTCTGCAAACCTCCAAAAAGTTAATTTTTCAATTAATTGGAAAATTAATTTCAATTGCTGGCAATTACAGATGGCTGTCAAACTATGGAAAACATCATTCACCATCTAATGTTAGACACTCATTTGTAGTAATGTCAAGAGTCATTACTAGGCTTCCATGAACATTTCCATGTAACATGATCTGACTGTAGTAAAAGGCTTCAGAGAAGACAGCTTAAAGCTTAAGAAGCAAGCTGATTCAGGTATTTTTAACCTTGCCATGAACAAAAAAAAAAAATCTAACTATTAAAATTTAGTAGAAAAAAGCATAGTAGAAAACACAAAAAGATAAAAGTAAAATGGATTATTACAAAATCCAGAACTTTCAGTAATTGGAAGATATGTAGACTTTTTGCAAACACTAAGGTAATTTGTCTATTTGCAGTGTTAATCTGCTATTCAAATATGTGAAAAAATAATTTATCAGTAAGTTCCTTTCTGTTTCTTTCTGGTATTCTCTTTGAATCATAGAAACATTTAGGTTGGAAAAGACCCCAAAGATCATCAAGTCTAACCATTAACATAACACTTCCAAGTCTGAAAAAGCGAGACTGGTAACACATACATGGTGGGTTGACTTAGACCAACAACTGAGCACAAACACAACCACTTGCTCACTGCCTGATCACCTCAGTGGGACAAAGGGAGAGAGCTGGAAGAGAAAAAGTGAGAAAACTTGTGGTTCAAGTCAAAGACAGTTTAATAGGTGAAGCAAAGTCAAACCATAAATAACCCAGGTAAAACAAACCCACAAAAATTCCACCAAAAAGAAAAAACACGACTGAAGCAAAGGAAAGCACTCCATCTCTCACAGGAAAACTTATGCTCAGCCAGTCTCTAAACACTGGCCACCTTGGAAGCCAAAAACCCCTCATCTTCTGCCCCCTCCCCAGCTTTTATTGCTGAGTATGATGTCATGTGTTAAATGTCCCTTTGGCTAGTTTCGGTCACCTGTCCTGGCTGTGAATCCTCCCAACTTATTGCCCGCACCCAGCCCATTTGTTGAGAGGGAAGAGCAGGAAAAATGCCTTCATGCTATGCAAGCACTGTTCAGCAATAATCAAAACACTGGAGTGTTATCAGTATTGTTTTAATCACAAATCCAAAATATAGCGGGGTACAAGTTGCTCTCAAGAAAATTAGCTCTGTCCCAGTCAGACCCACGCAGTACAACATGGAATGATATTTAGAAAAAAACACCACCACAGCAACAGCTTCTTACTTCCATTCTACATCTGAAAATTTATATAAACTTACATTATACATATATTAAAGTTATAAAATTATTTAATATGATTATCTCTTATTAGGTGTCAAAATAAAAGGTATTTTTAAACAGGTTTTCTTTATTACTCAAATCATTTGTCTTGGGAAAAAAGTTTTAAATTCTTGACTACAGAGCTAAAAATTATAAAAGTCCCTTAAATTGATTAGGAGTGAGGTGCCAGGCACTGTAAACCTTCACTTGTAAACTAGTGGGTGTCTAAGTTGTTCAAATATATCACAAGAATAGACTAAATTATGGATGTGAATTTCAATACACTGCAGTTATCAAATATGATACACCTAGATTCTGACTGAGTAGAAAGCAGCTGTGCAGAAAAGAACCTGTGCTCTTACTCAAGAAAAGATTGACTATGAGTTAATAGTATGTCCTTACTATAAAGGAAGTTGAAAGTACACAGTGTTTTATCAGCAAAATTGTAACCAGAAGCTTGAAGGCTGGCATTTTTGGGAGACCACATCAGGAGAACTGTGTCTCATTTGGGGTTCTTTAGTACATGTAAGACACAGATGTTCTGGACCAAGTTCAGCACAGGCCACCTAGATTGTTGGGGGTCAGAGCCCTTGGAGCACAAGGACAGAAGGCTTTTCAATTTATTTGTCTTCTTCTGTATCACAGTTTGACTGTTTATTAGACTGTCAGTTTTATTTAAGAGCTAGAGTGTCCGTGTCTAAGAGACTTGGAATACTTTGTTGTCCAAGGACACATCAGAAATGAGCAAATGCTTGTGAAAAGTCTTTTAGTCTCTAAAGATAATAATTACTTTTTTATTAACTTGAAACTATATAATTTTTAGATTGCAGGGAAATTTGGCTAATATCATGCATCCAAAAAAAAAAAAAAATTCTTAATTGATTCAGAAGACAATCCTGAAGCACCAGACTTAATCTTTAGGGCACTCCAATTACTCTGCAGAATATTTCCCACATATTTTAAACCTCTTTGCATTCACATTTTAAAAAGACTTTACTGTTAATCCATGTTAACCTACCCACTTAACAAATTTTCAGTATTGTGTTAATTGGAGGGATTTTTTGATCCTAGAAGCTTCATTAATTTAACTTTGTATGAACATCCTCTCTGACCTGCCGAACGTAGTAAATCAGGCTATATTAATTTAGAGTGTGTTGTCCTGAGGACAGATTCCTTGTAAAGTTTCATACACATTTGTTTTGTAAACCAACAATTTAATAGCAATGTAAATGAGAACTCAGTTCTATGAAATTACAAGTATCTCTTAGGGGATGGTGTGTACTTTCATTTCTCATTGATTTAATAGTTGCTGGGAAACTAGTTTAAGATTAGAGGGTTTCATGAAGCAGTTTCAAGAGCACATATCTTGCTTTTTAGGTGAATCTGGTGAATGGTTTTGTGATTCACTGACATCAGCTAATAAACATAAAAAATGCTTCTGGACACCATTTTCTACCTTTCAGGAAAAGTTATAATGCATACTATTGCGAGAATTTTTTCTTTCAAAAAATACAAGAAAGGAAGTTACATCACTCAGATACTTCCTTTCAGAATGTCTTTTAATTAAAGGATTAGAGTGAAGATCTGTCTTACTTTAACCATTTTTATATCCTCTTGTACATTACAGTGAAATCAAAACTCTTTAGTTTCACTGTATGACTTATATCTAGGTTACTAATTAGTCACCTAATTTAGGTGTTCCTGTGCCTACAAAATATGTGCATTGATTGCATAGGCAGTGGAAAGTGCAAAGGTCTTCTAATGGCCTCTTGAGGACAGTTTAGAATGTCTTTGTGAGGATTTTTTTAATTCTTTGAATAAGAAAACTAGACATTTATATGGAAAGTTTAAATGCTTGTACACATTTAGTGAGAAACCAAATAGAAATGGCCTGAGGGAATATCTGACTGCACATATGATTCTAGGAGTCACATGTGATTATACAGTCAGCGAGGGATTTAGAACTCAGAACATTAGCAAATAAGGTCTAATACATAGAGCTGGCTTTTTTTTTTTTTTTTTTTTTTTTTTTTTGCCTGCTAGTCCAAAGAGTTCCCAGATGAAAGAAATTTGGATTAAAGGTTCATCTTTTCCAGAGGGGATGTGAACTCATTCCTCTTTATTTTGCAACAGTTCTTTAGACATTAGACCATGTGACACTCTAGGACATTACAATCTTCATCCTTAAATTTAAG
>NW_010113411.1:10236-25179 GCF_000699245.1 Pterocles gutturalis | reverse complement strand
AAAGAGTGTAATTCCAAAGTGTCAAAGTGTCAAAAGTCAAGCAAGCAGAGCAGGAGGCCAGCTTCGCTGAACAGGGATGTTCTTCTACAACCTAGGTAGGAAAGGAAAGCATACAGACTTCGCAAAAAAGGACAGGTGGCACAAGAATAATACAGAGATGTTGTTTGCCACTGTAGAGAGAAAATTCGTGCATCTGAAGCTCAGAGTTCAAGTCTGCCAGCACTGTGAAAAAGAACAAAAAGGGCTTTTTTAAACAGCTCCCAGCCAACTAGGAGCTTGTCCTAGACTTGCTCCTCCAGATGGATACACGTAAATCTATGAGGACTCGTGGGATTCATCCCCTGGTACAGAAAGAGCTGGCCAATGTGATCATGGCCATTATTTTTCAGTGGTTTTGGGAGTCTGGAGAGGTCCCAGTTGACTGTAATCTGGCAACTGTTGTCCCAATTTTCAAGAAGGGTAAGAAGGAAGACTGTGGTATTACAGGTCTGTCAGTCTCACTTCAGTGCCTGGTGAAACTATGGAACAGTTATTCTGGGAGTTACTGACAAAGGCTTGAGAGACAACGCAGTCACTGGTAATAGCCAGCATGGGTTCAGAAGAGGAAAGCCGTGCTTAAGTAACTTAATTTCCTTTCATGACAAGGTCATTTGTCTAGTTGACCTAGGGAAGCCAGTAGAAGTGTTCTGGTTTGACCTAGGGAAGCCAGTAGAAGTGTTCTGTTTATTTTTTGTTTTTGTTTTTGTTTTTGTTTTTTTTTTGCAAAGTTTTTGATACTGTCTCTCACAGTATCTTTCTGGAGAAACTGTCCAGCACACAGCTAGACAAGTCCATAATGCATGGGAAATTGTCTGGTGGATCACACTCAAAGAGTTATAGTAAATGGGGTTATATCAGGCTAGCAACCAGTCACCAGTGGGGGTTCCCCAGGGCTAAATTTTGGGTCAAGTGCTCTTCAATATTTTTATAAATGACACAATAATAGAAAGTGTATTAGATAAATTTGCTGACAACACTAAATTAGGAGGAACTGTGGACTTCCTCAAGGGTAGAGAGGCCTTACAGAGAGATCTGGATAGACTAGAGAGCTGGGCAATCACCAGCCATATTTAACAAGAGCAAGTGCCAAATTCTCCACCTGAGATGGGGTAACCATGGTTGTAAGTGGAAATTGGGGGATGAGAGATTGGAGAGCCGCCCTGCAGAAAGAGATCTGGAGGTCTGGGTTGATGACCAATTGAATATGGGTCAACAGTGTATCCTGGCAGCCAAAAGGGGCCAACCATGTCCTCGGGCGCATCAAGCACAGCACAGCTAGCCAGTCAAGGGAGCTGATTGTCCCACTCTACACTGCACTGGTGCAGCCACGCTTTGAGTACTATGTGCAGTTTTGGGTGCTTCAATATAAGAAGGACATGAAACTATTAAACTGTGTCTAGAGGAGGGTGACCAAGGTGGTGAAAGGTCTCGAGAGCAACATTTACAAGGAGGTGCTGAGGTCACTTGGTTTGTTCAGCTTAGAGAAGAGAAGGCTGAGGAGTGATCTCATCACAGCCTACAGCTTCCTCAAGGGGGACAGCGGAGGGAGAGGTGCTGATCTCTCTCTGATGACGAGCAACAGGACATGAGGAAATGGAAAGAAGCTGTGTCCGTGGAAGTTCAGATTGGACATTAGGAAAAGGTTTTTGACTTAGGGTGTGGTCACTCACTGGAAGAGGCTCCCCAGGGAAGTGGTCATGGCACCAAGGCTATCAGAGTTCAAGGAGCATCTGGGTGATGCTCTTAGACATATGGTTTAGTTTTAGGTAGTCCTGCAAGAATCAGGGAGAGGGACTCAGTGATCCTTATGGGTCCCTTCCAACTTGACATATTCTGTGTCTCTATGATTCCATGATTCTATGATTCTATGACTTCTTCTAGGTGTTTTTTTTGAAAGTTACTGGAAAGATCATAGAATCATAGAGCAGCCCAGGTTGGAAGGGACCTTGAAAGATCATCTGGTCCAAAGTTTCATGGCAAAGGGATCCTAGATGTGATTATCTAGCTGTTTGTTCCATCACATGTTGAAAATATCCAGCAATGGGGACTCCACTGTGTCCCTTGGGTGGTTGTTCCAGTGACTGCTTTTTCTCACTTAAAAAAAAATTTCTTATATCAAGACTAAACATCTCCCAGTGTAACTTGTACTCATTGTCCCTTGTCTTCTCCATGTGGCTCCTTGTGGCTCTGTCCTCTTTGTAGCCACCCTTTAGGTAATGGAAAACTGTGATGAAAACCCCTTGAAGCTTCTCCAGGGATAAAAGACATAACTACTTCTGTCTTTCCTCACAGGGCAGGTTGTCAAAAAAAAAAAAAAAAAAGTTATTATGTCTTAGAGTCACAAGGGCACCACATGAAGCCTAGGGGTGACCTAAGTTATATTATAAAAAGTGAATCCGGATATTCTTCTCTAGGCCTGTATGGAACATAGCTAATCAGTATTGTTTTGCTAGGCTGACACAGTGCCCCTCCTGAAAAAGATGACTTAACTGTTCTTTCTAAAATGTTTGTGATCTTTTGATACAAAATGTTGTACTGAAATTGATATAGCTTTTATCCTACCTTTTGTAAAAAAAACACAAATTGGAAATTTGGAAATATATGTGTGTGTGCATATACACTGAAGCTATTGGCACATAGAAATGGATGAATATGCTCAAGACACTGAAGATGGATTCCTTGGTCTGCAGTTGTAATTTCACACATATTTGAAGGAAGATTTTAATGCCAAGGAAAGTTAATAATCTGTAATTTTAAATTAATTTTCCAATTGCAATTGTTAGATTATATAATTATGCATTATGACTTCATTACAATTACAGTTCCTCTTTTCCTCTGCTGTCACTTCCTGTTGCAGAAGATGTTTAGATTTCTTTTTATTGTAAATCTCCTCAAGCTATTCCTATTTAGAATTCATATTTATATTTTTAAACTCCTTCTGTCTGTGCCACAAGACATCTTATGCAATGCAATAAATTTTGGTTTTGACAACAAAATAAAAGTGTTGTCTTCTTAGAAAGTACAAGTGGAGGTTGTTCTACCACATTGAAGAGGATGAGCAGAGTCTGGGATAATAAATAGTAAAGGGGCAAAGGTCTGAATTATCTGTGAATAACAGAGTGTTGAGATGTACTAAACTAATCACAAGGTTAATGTTAAGCATGAACTTTTGTGCTTTGCTGAGCAGAGGTCAAAGTTTAAGATCCCTCATCTCAGTAGTCAAGTAGAGATTTTGCAAGTCTCTTACTGAAGAGATTGAAAGAGCAAAGAAAAAGTGCCCAAATAATAGTACAGACTATGCAATATGCACAATGGATACAGTAAATTAAAATAACATTTTCATTTTATTATCTTCCACCACCAGATTTAAGAGTTTTCTGTGTAATCATAAACATGCGTCATAGACATAGACACGTAAGTAACAGTACATTTCAGGATTAGTTTAGATAGTCTTTGGAAAGATGAAAGTCTTGAGCAAGATACACTGTTTTTGAGATCTTGGAAAGGGCTGTTCCCTAATGTAGCAACACAGAATTAAAAAACCAAAACCAAAAACAACCACAACAAACAAACAAACAAACATAAAACAAACAAAAAAAAACCCCCAGCTGTCAGAGGCAGATAGCTTCATTTTAACAGCAGTCAATAGGTTTCCGAAAGCTTATCAAAAGGAACAAGGTGGTTGAAACTTGAAGTTAGATCTGTTATTCAGGGCTGCTGTTTGACTCCAGTCAAAAGTGAATAACAAAATTTTAAAATCAATATGTTGTCAGAACAACAGCCAGCAATGTTCACCTGAGACTGTGGTAACACAATCAGATTTTTTATGAGCTACAGCACCAAAAGAAGGAGGAGTTACATTAAAATTGGACAAGACTGTAGCAGATTACAGGAAATTTAACTGAATCAGTGCATCACAAACAAGCTAATAGCTCAGTAATAAAAAAGCTCAGTGTATTTTTCTTTTTTTGTCTTTATTGATTTGAAATAGATTGTAAATGTCTTATCATTAGCAAGTTGAAGTACAATCTAACGATGTCTATTACAAAAGTGTTTCTATTCAGTATGTTTTACTGCTAAAGCAAATACATGCTTAACATGTAAAAATGTTAAAACATGAATATTCTAAAGCTTAATAAAAATGCCTCTAACAGTTACTTGTCATGGTTAAAAAATGTTAACATGTCATGGATGTTACTCTTCAAAGTGTGTTTGCTTCATACAGTCTGAATTTTAATGACATGACAAGAGCTACCTTCTTTTGTTTTGCTCTGGTAGGGTGCGTATGGCAAAAATTATTCCTTTTTTTGCTTGTGTTTTTATATTCCCTCCCCTGGAGTACTGCTTCCAACTCTGGAGTCCTCAGCACAGAAAGGACATGGACTGTTGGAGCGAGTCCAGAGGAGAGCCATGAAGATGGTCAGAGGTCTGGAACACCTCCCCTATGAGGACTGGCTGAAAGAGTTGGGGTTGTTCAGCCTGGAGAAGAGAAGGCTCCAGGGACACATAATAGCAGTCTTCCAGTACCTAAAGAGAGCCTACAGGAGAGACGAGGAGGTAGTGATAGGACAAGAGGTAACAGTTTTAAGCTGGAAGAGGGTAGATTTAGATGAGATGCTAGGAAGAAATGTTTTACTGTGATGGTGGTGAAACACTGGAACAGGCTGCCCAGAAAAATTGAGGGTGCCCCATCCCAGGAGGTGTTCGAGGCCAGGCTGGATGAGGCTTTGGGAAACCTGGTCTAGTGGGAAGGTGTCTCTGCCCATAGCAGGGGGGTAGGAACTGGATGATCTTTAAGGTCCTTTCCAACCCTAGCCATTCTGTGATTCTATGATTCTATGATAGATGACCTTCTGCCAGTAATTGTACCAAGGTGTAATGTTGTTAATTTTAGTTGAATATATGTGTTCCATGTAGTCTATATTATCTTACTGTTGCAATACTTAAATAAAGAATTGTTCTTTCATGTATGTTGTTTAGACTTTTGGGGTGATTTTTTTTATTTGCTTGTGCTTTGTTTGCTATCGTGTTGCCCTCAAGCCTGTTACTTGCATCTCTCATCCACAGCACATTTTTAAGAAATTACGTTTCTTAACAGAAAAATTATATTAACTACCTCAAATTTAGGATGCTAGAGGCTGAAAGAATGCTGCTGTTCTACTTAGACTATAATAAAAAAGCCCAAACAATCAAAAAGATCTTAAACTATACATAGCAGTTTTTCAGAAACAGTACAAAAGATTCAAGAGTAGATGCATGACTTTGAGAATAGTACTACAATCACACTTCTGCTGGAGAAGAAAGTTCTGCATAGCTTCACAGCTTCATCCCACATTCTTTGCACCTTTGGTCAATTAGTAGTCATGGAGGTAGTCAGGAAAAAAGACATCTGTAAATCACTGTGGAATGAAAGTGCAGATGTTTATCATTTAGCTGTATCTGTTAAATGCAAAAGTAACGTGATTTGAAATTATAATAAAAACTGAGACATACTAATGTATTTGGTAGAATAGGTAAGAAAACTTTGCTTCAATTATTTGTTCTGTAATATTTTGAAATAAGGCAATATACTCAAGAACTAGAAAACAGCCACTTATAATTCATAACATTTTAAAAAGATCACCAGAAAACCCTCACAATCACTTAATGATTTATTCATTGTACAAATTTAAGTTAAAAGTTAAATAGCATGGCAGGTAGAATTATTGCATTCTGAAATTTGCAGATAATTGATTTGATTTCAGAGTTTAAAATGTGACTTTGAAAATAATTAGTTAGGTAAATAGCAACACTGAATAAGGCTGTGTTTTGATATGCTAAAGGTGATAAAATGCTGTAGGTGTTGATCAGTATATCTGAGCTGATTTTACATGATAATGCTCAGTTGCTAATAGCTTATGTACTAAAAGTAAATTTTTTCTTTTGTTTCTTATTTGTCTGTTTAGTATTAAAAATAATGGAGATACTTGAAAATACTGTTGTATGCATGGAATTATAGCTATCTTATTTTATATCACCAGTTAAAATTAATTAAAAAAAAGAAAAGAAAAATAAAAGCTATTTCTATTTGGAATATTAAATCATTTATGACTTTGTTAATTTTAAGAATACAAGGCTGTTTTTTTAAAACAAACACAGATTTTTCACTTACTGCAGGGTTATTATCTGGATGTTGTCACTAGATGCTTCTTATTTACCTGAAGAAACCTTTCACAACAATTTAATGATTCTTCTGACTGAGTTAGTTCACCCAACAAGTCATAGCCATTAACAAGAAGATTCAACTTCCATTTATGCTAAGAATCCAAATAGCTTGCAGTTTCTGAGAAGAAAGTACAAATATAGATTTGTACCTGCCATATGGGGTTGTATGGGGAAAGTTGCAGAGCTTCCAGCAATTTACTGGAACTAATTTTCTTCTGGACAGACTTGCTTGGTAATGTAAATTCATGTCTAATATGATGTAGACAGGTGGCTGCTTAGAACATATGATAAATATATTTTATTTTGATACTTGTTGTTAGCCATAGTTACACACCTGAATGCCTCTGAAGCCAGTCGTTCTTCAAGAACGTAATTTGATCTTTTGACGTTCTCAATTTTTACCAGCATTTGAATAGACTTTTTTATAGAAATTTTTTGTCATTCATTATTTTAGAGAAAATTTTCCTTGGACATTGCTGCCTACTTATTTTTATAGTGTTTTTGTAGAAAAAAAAATTAGAAAAATAAATAAATATTTATACCCATGTAGATTCTTAGAAAATTGATAATGTTCGAAAGTTTGACAGCTATATATAGTAATGTCCCAAATATTTTATAAGTTAACTATACAGCTGCCATATAGTAGATTTTGAGCATATTACAATGGGCAATGAGATATGCCAACAGTCACAAAACCCTTTTATTCATGATTTATGTGTTCATTTTTAGAACACATTTCATGCATATATAATTGCATTTTTAGTAAACTATTACAGTGTTTACATACTAGAATATATGTATTTGAGAATAGATGTGTCTGCATATGACTTCTGCATTCAAATAACATTTGTACCTTCTATTTTTAAAGGTTTCAATTTTTTAAGTTTAGATCTACTTCAATAAGAAAAAAAAAAAATTCTAAAAACAATCCCTGACTACTTTGTGACTTTTTTTAAACATAAGTCTATGCAATAAGCTAATTGTTTCTTAATATTTATTTAATTTATTTTTGTTTATCTTGTTTCTTAATTATTATTTTCCTTTCATTTTTAATTTCCTTTTTATTACTGAAAATTTGGTAAAATGGATGATTAGTGAATGGATCAAAAATTTATGAAATAAATATAAAAATTAAAAACTAGAGATTATAAGTAAAGTTTTGTTTGGTAAACAAATGTGTAAGTTTATCCAAGAATGTGAAAGTGTTATTTTTTAAACCTTTAAATATTTGAAAAATCAAAAAGTTAGGGCTTTTTTTCCCTCTCATTATTGTAGATGACAACACAAACTAATGCATAAGGCAAATAACTTTGCCTTAAACAGCAATAGTGCAGAAAAATCTGGGAAATAGACATCATACAATATGTAACTCAGCCTCTGCTGCAGGAGCCCACGGAGTGCAGGTTACCCCATGCTTTTCTTGGAAGGACTTCCTTGAGTTAACTGTCACTCAAGCTCTCTCTGGTGTTTTTCTTGGAGACATAAAACTTAAACCCCATACAGAGTCAAGGAATGAAATAACAGCTCTGCTTTCTCTACACTGCTGGATGGTGATCTCCACCACTAGAGTAGTTAGAATATTCAGCTGTTACTTGGAAAAACACTTGTTAACACATGCAAAAATCATGTCAGGAAGCATGCTGGTATTTAAACAGTATGGGTGATCTGTGATCTAGACCAGCATCTGAGCAAATTTCTTGGACTGGTTTTAATATAACCTTCCTACAGAGACTCAGTCCTATACTGGAAACACTGGAAAATATTTTGTACATACCTGGGGAAAAAAAAAGTTATGAGAGAGCTGCCAGTTCACTTAAATATCTATGACTGTTGCCTCGTCTTTTTCCCTCCAGTCCCATTCAAAAGGAGGCAGGCATCCCACCTCTTATTGTAGAGTAGCTCCAGTATTTCTGAAGGTACAGACTTGTTTGCTTCAAGGTCATTAACATTATATTTATTGAAAGCAAACCTAGATATCCTTTGAGGTTATTTTAGTAATCAAGATTCTGCATTGAGCTTACATGGTGCTGTAAAAATTAAAAATAATGTCCTGTTGTCTTCTGAAAACAAAGGTTATTTAAAATTTTTAAGACGACTTAGTTGAAAGAAACTTTTATGAAGCTGAAAAATGTCCGTTAGAATGTGTCAGTTTTCTCTTGTATAGGTAAAGGTTGCTTTTTTTGCAATAACCTTTTCTTATTGTTTTAACAGACTTTCCTTCCCCGGAGTTTTAAGCTTTTCAGAACCATCCACTAGTCCGTGTCTAATAATGACAGACTTTTAAAAAAGAAAAAGCAACAGCAAAATAAGAGGCAGTGGAAACGAGCTTTGAAGAGATAAGCAATTTTTTTTACCATTTTTTTTCAGAATATATAGCAAACAAACAAATCAACATGAAAGACTGACATGCATTCAAAGATGGAAGAATTCCCTGCAATAAATAAATACTAGAAGTTATCCCAAAATTGTTTTTGAGGAGTATATTTATGCTTTGACTGCTGGAACTCTTACATCTGCAGTATGAAATTCATTACAAATACTGAACTAGCAGAAAATGCAATGACAACATCATCCCATCAAGTTATTAAAAGGAATTTGGGGAGGTTTTAGAATTAACAAAATCCCTGAAAATTGATTAATTTCATGTATACTGTTCAAGTGTACAGACACAATTTCTAAAAATTTTTCAGTTAAAAAAATTAAGCAGAGGTCTTCACCTTATTACTATAAATCCATAGGATAATTCAGATGGGAAGGTACCTCAGGAGGTTTCTAGTCTAACCTCCTGCTCAAAACAGGGGCAGCTCTGAGGTCAGACCAGTTTGCTCAGGGTTTTGTGCCATTGGATCCTGAAATTCACCGGGTTTTCACAGCTTCTTGAGGCAACCTCTTCCACCACTTTTCTGCTTTCAAGGTGAAATAGATTTCTCATTTTCTGCCCAGTGCCTTTCATTTTCCCACGATGCACCTGTGTGAAGAGTCTAGCTCTGTCTCCTTGCTGACCTTTAGTGTTAGGAAATACTTAATTTACAAATACATTATAAGAATATTTTTGTGTTGGCTCAACCTGCTATTAAAACTGTAGATTCAGTTACCATTAAGCCTTTGAGTTTCTGACTCTTAATGTTTGTATCTAGTACAGGTATATAAATAGCTTCTTGGAAGTTAAAAATAGTTTTCTGAAACTGTAACTGCAACCATATTACGTATATTTCATTCATAAAGCAAATATTTCTTTTTTCTGGTTTAGACAAAGATTTCAGCTTTAACATAGAGAATGTTATTTTTTGAGAAATAATGACTTGAACTACTAAACTTCAGATCAAAAGATAAAATGTGCATGTAGTGAGTCAATAAAATTTTTAATATCAAAGCTATTTATATACTAAACATGGCCAAGCCCCCGTGATGCTAACAGGAATAAGAATCAGTATATTATCTTGATTTTTTCTTTCTAATCCCAACCTTCTTCTTACCTAGTTACTGAGTTGACATTAATTAACACCTAAAGCACTTCTCTTTACAGATAAACTTGATCTCTATCCAGTTATTTTCAGAAGTAATGCTAAAAAGAAACAAGAAAGAGTCTGTAGGCTTTCATTGTGTCTCGCCTTCAAAAACGTGTTAAAGTGTATTATTAATATATAGCACAATTTAAAGGAATACATTAGCAATAGATAGCTGTCATTATTGAATAGACTTGCAGATTAAAAATACATTACCCGCAGACAATCTCAGTCATATTCAGGTATTCAAGTGAACCAAATATCAATTATATTTATCTTCTGAAAGGTTGCAAAACAATCCCAGGCTATGCTAGCACAGGCAATGCAGTTGCCTTGCCATTTGAACTCCTCCAAAGACAAAAAAGAGTAATTCTTTCTTTATAACTTTTCTAGCATCAGTAAGTCATTTTAGAGAGTGAGATGGATCATCCTGTTATTAAATATAAGTGTCAGTATGTTGATGTATGAAAGAAAGCTATTGCGTAGACATTCCCTTGTTAATTCAGGGAGGTCGCTATTATCCATTTCTATTTCTGTTACTAGATGAGCTTCTGTGAAGACTCTGTGACTGCAGTGAATGCACCCTGTGAATATCAATATCTTCTTGATCCTGAAGGTTGCTACCGGGTACAATTAATGTCAGAAATGTTTTACATATATCTCCATGTCAGCCATACTCATTAATAGGCTCTTACTTCATAGCTGTTCAGCTTTACTTGTATATGTTTTAATTTTGGAATTAGACACCACATAACTCATTTTTCTGTTTAGTGAATTACAGCTCAAAAACAAGTAACTCCCTAAATAAAATGCAGTATTCTCTTGTATTCTGTGATTACACGAGGAAGAAGTGTTGTTTGGTTATTTCATATCCATGCACAAAACCAGACTTAAAATTCTGATATTAAAGTGCTGGAATTTGTCACACTTAAACAGATATCCGTGTTTGAAACAGCTATCATAGACTCCCCTTGTGCTCAAGGAAGAGAGGAAATAAGCACATCTAGAGTGAAATTCATCTGGTCTGTTACAAATGTCAACATTTCAGTGAGAAGACTACCATCCTTTTTAAAAGCTCTCCCTTCAGGGATCTGGACTGAGATAATGCTCAGATGCAAATATCTCCATAATGAGTATCTACACTTGGCCAGAAGAAAACAGAAGTGTCTGAAACATCTACAAAGTACTGCTACATTTTTTCCTTTGAAGAAAAGTTAAAACTCATTTAGCATCACAAAAAAAAAAAAATCGATTTTCTTGCTTTTGGTTGCTTAAACCAAAGTCAAATGGAAAAAAAAAAAAATATATATATATATATTGCCTACATTGACTATTTTTAAACAAAGGTAAAGGAGTGCTTGACACATGAGCTTAACTCTCTGAATGTTCCACGGTTATACAGTATGTTTTCTTCCTTATATACTCCAGTGGTAGAAAATGACAAAGCTGCCTTAATATTGGGATGAGAGGGTAAAACAAAGCAAACCAAAACAAAAATGTAGTGTATAAAGTTACAAATTTATAGGTGTAAGCAACTGCCATAGAAAGTGATGTCCGTTCAGATATACCTTTGCCTTTGTATAAGCTGGTCTTGCATCACCTTTTAAGAATTCCTTCATTGTCAAATCTGCTGGTTATTGCACTTTAGTCCTGCCATGCTGAACAGATGACATTCAGGTGAGCTGCCTGCTGTGTTTTGGAACACAGAAGCCTGCAGACAGGCTTCAATATTCTGTGCCTGACCTAGTCAAATCCACTAGTATCACTGAGTTTTGTGAAATATCATGAACCCAGCATGGACAGACAAGATATTTCCACCTGCTGAAAAAGCAGATGAAATTTGTAAATAGCTCCACTTAACAGTTTCCTAGAAAAGCAGTATAGACGTGCGGCCAAGTATTTCCAACTGACCACACTTCAGATTTCTGTCAAGATGGGCCAGTTAAATTATGAAAGCAGCAGACTACATAATGTTATTTTATTGATAAAACCATAAAATATTATAAATTTTAAAATTAATTTCCTTTAATAAGAAGAATGGATTTTATGGAATGAAAAGTTTATGCAAAGTTCTTTGGGAAAAAGAAGCATCTCTGTGGAAATAAAGAAAAGTAAAAAAAACCAAACCCATAAATCAGTAACACAAGATATTAATGATGAAGGGTGAGAGGATAAGAGATAGGGAGAAGATTCAAATATATGATCTAATAGGAATATTAAAGAGTATTTTCTCTTCACTATCTTTAAAAGTACCCATGTATAATTTCTGTAAAGAAAAAGCTAGCTGTCTTCACACATGATAAAGAACATATCAGAGTTGATGCCAAATGTAGCTGATAGGGGACAGGGCATTTTAAAAGAATTAAACCTTATTTTGAAACTGTTATCAGGTAACTAAGCCATTTGCATTCATTAAGGAACTGGTCTTACAACTATGTTAATGGCATTTTTTTGTGAACCAGTAAATGTAATAGGGAGCACCTTTTTAACGAACATCAGTTCACAGACTAAAACAAAGGCCCCAATGTTTTCCTAATTTTCTACAGGTTTACTTCATTTGTTTATACAAATATACAACATGCATTAACTACTTGAAAAAAAACAGAAAGTATGTACTTGAGAGAGACTAAGGTTCACTCTCACAGTTAACCTCTGACATCACAGGTATTTAAAGTCTTTTGCTTTATATGTGTGCCTTTATATGATACTAAATGGTAGTCTATTCAACTGTGCTTTAGCTATGCTTAGTCATGTTTCTTATCTGCTTGTATTCTTGAAACAAACTGCTTTAGGATTAACAGGACCGAGGGAAAAAAAATACCACAAAACAAACAAACAAACAAACCAAACCAAAAAACACCCAACAAAGAATCCAAAAGTCTTTTGAGAAACTAACCTACCAGACTGAAGATACTGAGGGAGAAACAGACATCAATTTTCACAGAGAAGTTATCCAGCAATTAAGAAGTTAAACTTGTAACCTAGGGGACATGTGAACAGTAAGATAGTGCTGTCTTTCAAAACAATGGGAGTGATTTACTCAGGAACTGGGGGAACTGCTGTCCTTGAATCGCAAAATATGCGGAAGCATGGGAGCTTTTGTTATCACAAGTACTGAAAGTGTCCTTACCATAAACTATCTCACATAATCTGGAAACCACACCTCCAAGTGCCTCTCATGATAAGAACAGAAATATCATGTGGGCTTAACCTTTTCAGTTTTTTAGCCCACCATTTAATGAATACATTCCTGAAAACATTCCAAATTATGTAATTTTTTACAAAAATTTGTACCTAATATGAACAACTGAAGAGACACCTCCATGTATCAGACAATTCAATAACTTCTAAAAGGTAAGTATGTTGATAACAGACTGTGTGGCTTTGCATAGGCACTGAAAAAGGAAGTATGTTCTATTAGCAACTGTGATCTGTATGCTGGGAGAAATTCTGACTCTTATAGAGTTGAAGTAGCAGACTTTTAGGTCTTTTTTTTTTTTTTTTTTCCCAATTGTCTGGGATAAAAAGAAGTGACAAAATACTTACAGTAGAGATTTTAACTCATGAGAAATACCTCTGCACTGATTCTATGTGGCAATCCTTATACCTGAAACTACTGAAGTCCTGACTGATTTAGATTAGTTCAAAATTTGCGTCTCATCATTTATTGGAAGCAGCTAAATTAGCATAGTTAGAAAAGAATCTAATTCTCATAATTCTAATTAAGAAGCTACTTATGTCTTAAATACACCTGCAGATAATTTTGAAGAAAAGGGTTTTCTAGAAAGCTGCATGTTTTAAATAACCTTGAAACCATCTGCTCTGCCCATCGAACTTAGATAAAATTAAAATGATTTGTCCTGCCTTTTTACGTAGATGCCTGGACCACCAATGTACTCTGGGCAGAGCAGACAGATGACAGGGGAAGCATTGCTAAAATATTAAAATAATTTCTTTTATATCCTCTGTATATGCATTTCAGGTGCAATTGAAAATATCTTCATTTCATGGGTGATTACTTTTTCCTGGCATGAAATCTTATAATTCATTAAATATAAGAATGTAGCCTGATCGCTGACACAACATACCAACCCACAAGTTATAAAACATTTACTTTTCAGTGATTTGGCATTCAAGGTCTTTGACAGGCTATAAAAAAAAAAAAAAAAAAAAAAAGTAAGAGAAGCAGCAGAAAAAGAGCTTTAGTTAGACACTAACAGAAATATGGAATGGAAAGAGCATTTGAGTGCAGATCAAGCAGATGAAACTGCAGTTGAAGCCTGATCAGGCTCTTTAAAGACTTCTAAACTATAGTTTACTAATTGTAGTCCTCATGCTTTCAGGGCCGTGAGCAGACTAATAGGCTCTAATTGCCTACAGCCATCCTTCTCTGTAAACCTCCTCTGTACTCCTGCATTTCCAGCACCACCTTGGATTTTAGTCACCTGTCTTTAAGGTGTGCTCTGACATGGTTCAGCTGGGCAACTTTGCGTTATACTTAAGTGAAAACATCTAAATTGTGAGAAAAATCTCTGAGAAGCCTCATTTAGGTCTTCCATGTATGTTCCATCAGCCCCATTGACTTGAGAGTAGTGGTTGAGCCCAAGCCCTTGCCTTTAGTCTTGGCCTGAGTTATATTTTTGTCATACTCTGTTCAGCTTTTTACTTTACTGACCCTGACTTTACTTCCTGGCTTGGCCTTAGACCCCCAGCTGACTCCCAGTCCCCCGTCCCCATTTCAGTCCTGCTCTCTTGGTCAGGTACCATGGGACTATGCTCCTGGGTGAGTCCCTGCTCTGCTGACCTCCCTTTACTCTCTGCTCCCATCTTTTGCAGGCAACTTAATCCCGCTGGTCCCCCTAGTTTTCATCCAAATATACAGTTTCTGCTTTTGTTATTGACTAAACATGGAACACATTGCAAAAAAAACCAAGAGTAAAATCTGACAGGATGTTAACTGATTGATTTTTCTGGGTAACAGTAATAATTTAGAAATGAGGGAGACGATATTTTTGTTTTCAATGCCTGGATGCATTATCAAGTAAGTGTGCTTGACGTCTGACAGGAAGAATAGTATATTGTCACTGAATTAAACAAACAGAATGCAAAGACTTGTGACACGATGTAATTTTGCAGCAAAAGGATGACTCATAAATATTTGTTTCAAAGAAGGATGGAAAGAGGAAGAGGAAGG
>NW_010113411.1:0-10205 GCF_000699245.1 Pterocles gutturalis | reverse complement strand
GGAAAGAGAAGAAAGAGAAAGAGAGAGAGAAACAAAGAGGGGGGAAGAATAAGAGGAAGGGGAAAGAAAGAGAGCAGAAAAGTGAAAGAAAAAGCAAAGGAAATAGTAGAATAAATTTTAAAAGGGCACAAAGAGAGAAAGAAAGAGAAAGAAAGGGAGGGAGGGGGAGAGAGAGAGAGAGAGAAGATTCTGCTCCAGACTGTAGACTTCTAATGTAGGAGTTTAAACCTCTAGATAGGAGATAGGTGCCTATACTTGCATAACTATCCATCTGTCTATCTATCTATCTATCTACCTACCTATCTATCTACCTATCTACCTATCTATTATAGGACAAGTCTGAGTTGCCCAAACATATATGTTAATTCAAAATATCTTAGGTTATCAAAGATATCTGTGTGCTCAGCAAAGCAGCATATGACATATAGAATACTGGCACCTTTTTGAACCTTCAACTAGAGGATATTAGGGAGTCCCTAGAGCATCACAAATGGTAGTGGATGCTTAAGTATAAACACTAAGTCAAGTCCCAGGTGAATACAGTTGGTGAAATCTAGACTGTTCATCTCACCCTAAAGCAGGCACTTAAGGCTTGACTTGGTTGCTGAAACACAGTCCCTTGGTTCCACTTGATATACTTAATGATGTTCCTAAGTAACCAGATGGGGAGTAGGATATATGAACTGTGGAGACCCATGCCTTTCTACAGCAGTAGCTGGAGACCAGGCAAGATAGTCTAAGAAATTTCAAATCACAGTGTGATTAGGGTCAGGAAACAGAAGCAAGACCTGTATGACTATAAGCCAAGAAAACAGCACAAAAAGGACAGAACTGAGAGCAGCTGTTTTAAAAATAACTTAAGTGTGAACTTTGTCTTCTCCCTTCAACTCTGTAAATACAATAATTGCTTTAATCACTTAAAAATTGATACAACTATTTAAATAATCAGTTCAGGTTGATTAAATAAAGAGTCCTACTGTAATCAACCCAAACTTTATTATTTCTGCACATCCATAAGAAAATGGAATGCAACTTCAATATTTCAGAGGATGAAATGGATTATTTTAAGTGGTTTTCCATAATCTCCAGTTGAATTAATATGTTTGCCTAGTTATCCATAAACAGTAGTAGACATGTCCGTAGGTTATACATAGAATATTATCAGTGTATATGTGCTGTACAACCAACATCTTGGAAAGGACAGATTTGCAAAGAATGTTCTGCACTGTCCAGATCACATCAGCACAGAGCTTTTACAGTAGAACTATCTTGTCCTGGACATAGAGATGTGTACATCTTCACATTAGCAATTGACATGTCTGTGATTTATAAGTAGCCAAAAATTACATCAGTTTTCAACAATGAGCAAATCAGGACTGGCTACAATATGTCTAGAAATCCTGGACAAAAATGCAGTGTCGTCAAACTTTACCTGTATCTAATTTCTGGACATAAAACAGGCTATATCAAGGAAACTCACAAGTCACATTAATCTTAAATTTGTGTTGCTTTCAGTCCGTTCCTAGCTGAATCTGGTGTGAGGAACTTTTACAATCCCAGTGCACACAATAAGGAAATATATCAGTGGGATACTGACATCAGTAATTTCTCTTTTACCAGTATTGGGGGGGGAGGGTTATTTATTTTTTTTCTCAGAGACCTTTTCTTCCTTTGTCCTCCTGTCTTCTCAAAATTAATCTCCTGTTCTTCAGTGACAAACCACTTTCCTCTACCACCTCTGATCCCCTGAATGTATTTTCCTTCCAGAAAGCACTTGTATGTCTCATTATAGCTTTTTTGAAAATACTTTAATCGCCATCTGGATTATTTGTAATATTTCAATGCTGTTGGTAAGTGTAAAACTTTCTCCCTTTCCCCTGTCCTTTCCCAAACAGCTACTATCTGTAATGCAATGTAATAAAGTCACCCATGGGTTTCTTTGAAAAGTTTACTTGACTCCATCAGTGTCTGAGTGAAGCTTATACTCAACAGATGCTGTCCTTCTCTTTGAGTATCTCAGGCCTGGTGAGAACCAGTAAACTAAAATTCCCTTTCCTCTTTGTGATCTATCTGTCACATTAGCATTTGGCCCAGAAGGAATATTGGAATAAAGCATGACCCTCTCCTGAACAGTGGAGGTAAGTCAGAGGCATTCAGAGCCGCATGTGTTCCTAGATCTTTCTTGTCCTTCTATTCACAATTAAAAAAAAAAAATAGAAAAAATAAAAGTATGATGTTTCTGATTATAAAATATACTCTCTTTGAATCAGAATTTAATTTTCAGGAATCTTTTTTATTCCACTATCTGAAACTGAAACCAATAACTTTACCCTGGATATTCACAAGACCTACCACATTTCAGAACATATCAAGAAAACTGGTTGCTAATAAGAGATTCAAGTCTTGTCTATGCTGTCAGACTCCTTGGGAAACTTACTAGTCTGGGCTGGAGCTTTACCACCATGATGATGAAGTTTCCAGAACAGACTTGGCTTTCCTCCAAATAATGTGGAGGAGACAAAAAGCTGTCTACATCTGACCATGCAGACAGACCTTTTTTAGATAGAAAGGGTTTCTTATTTTCTACAGAGCTAGCTCACAGTTATGTAAAATAAAAATTTAAAAAAAAAAAAAAAAGAGGAAGTCTGTCTCTGACAAAGAGTATTTTTATTTACAGTAATGTTTAAAATAACAGAGAGGTACAGAATAAAAATGTAAGAACATGACCACATATATGTCATTAAAATATTACAGGTGCTCTTATCTAGTATAAGTATATATATACAACTCTTACATAGCATATATATAGTGTGTGTACATACATATACCATTCTTGCTCCATATTCAGCATTCTATGGAATCCTGTAAAAATGTTCATTGTTTCTTCTGTGTTACACTTATTGCCTACATGCATTTATTAGACATTTATTTCTTTGCATTGTTATTTCTCTCCAATTTTGGATTATTATAGATATTATCACTTAAAACCTAAAGCTTAAACTCAGCAGTTGTAATTTACATTTCCTTGGATTTATTTGCTTTTTTTATTACTTCATAGTAATACAAATTTCTATGTTGAATCTAAGTCTAGTGATATATTAAAGCTGTGAATTACCCTATTATCAGATTTTTTTAATCCCAACTAATGACTGTAATTTCCCATAGAAGAATAACAGCTTAGATTCTTTAGATAGGTATTATAACAAATGTTAGAGAAGAAATGATAATGCTTCATTCATTTTATGTGACTGATTAGACTAAGCTATAGGTTCTTCAGAAAACATTCATCTATGGTTTCAAACTATTGTTTTTACTATCCCCACAAACTACCAATATAAAATCTGTTGTTCTAAAATATTTTTTCTTAACATCTCTTTTTTATGCTACAAAAATAATTCCTGATGCATACTGAGTTTTATTAATTTAAGTGGTACAAATCAGTGTAATAAGAAACTGCAATTTACTCAATATGCTTAAACTATTTGTTATTAGCTTAATCTTGCATTTCTTCGTAATAGAAAATGTTAAAAATACAATATGTCTAAGTATTCTGTACAAAGAAAATGGAAACGAGGTTTGGAGACAAGTGTTTAACTTATCTTTGTAGTTACTGTAAATATTTCAAAAAGTCTTAAAGGAACAGGAAGTTAAGTATATTAATAGCATTCTTAAGTGTAAATAGACATATTTTGGATGGTATAAAATATTTATCTATTTTCAGTTTGGAACATCCCGTCAGAGATTTTTGTCAGTTGAGTGGATTAATGGGCTATACCACACCTGAGTGGATCAGCTGGTGGTGTAATTGTTTCTCCTTAAGTCAGCCACACCAACACGGGAGGGGTGAATATGTAAGTGTAGTACAAAAACTGCACAACAAACAAAATCATTTTAGAGAGAGAAACAGGCTTGAGCTGGCTTCAACCCACACCTTCCTTCCTGGTGACTAAGGACATCCAGTGTCATAGAATCATAGAATCATTTAGGCTGAAAAGACCTTTAAGATCATCGAGTCCAACGATTAACCTAACACTACCAATTCTACCATTCAACTATGTCCCTAAGGGCCACGTCTTTTAAATACCTCCATGGTATGGTGAATCAACCACTTCCCTGGGCAGCCTGTTCCAATGCTTAATAACAGTTTCAGTAAATAAATATTTCCTAATATCCAGTCTAAACTTTCCCTGATTCAACTTGAGGCTGTTTCCTCTCATTGTATCACTTGTTAGCTGGGAAAATAGACTGACATCCACCTTGCTACAACCTCCTTTCATATAGTTGTAGAGAGATATAAGGTCTTCTTTCAGCCTCAGTGAGCATATTATAGAGACTGATAATGGGAATCGCATTGATATTGTGGTTGACTGTGTATTGGAACTTCTGTATTTTGCTACGTGCCACTTAAATTTGTATAGTGTTTTCATTATAATTTTTATCACTCTGCTAAATCAGAAATTTCATATAATATCAGCTATGTCCAAGTAAGTAAATTTGATATTAAACATCACACACTTCACATGTGCCAGATCTAAAAGACCCTGGTTAGAGAGTATTGGACTCCGACACCTAACCACCTCCTCTCAGTGATCTTTCCTTTTTAATTCTTGGTGTCTGCACATCCTATGTTCTTGCTTTTTAAAGTCTGTCAACTTTGTATAAATTACAGTGATTCTACTGTTTGACGTGTAGATAAAGAGTGAAGCAATAGGTCTCTAATTTTCTCATACAAGCAGCTCACCTGAAAACCGTATGTGAAGTAATCCATATATACAACATTGCTTCTTCCCTTCCCTATAAACCAGTATATGCACAAACCATAAAGCTCAGTTTCTAGTTCATGCTTGACAGAAGCTCCACAATGCTTGACTAGGTGGATTGAAGTTATGTTTGAAAATTAGTTGTCATATGTTTTAGCAGAATAGGGTGTTTTTTTTTGTGTTTGTTCAATTTATCTGAGATCCTTATAGGAAATAAACAGAACTATGAAATTTCATGCAGTATAAAGTCTCTGTTATGATATATGGAAGTATATGGTACCATTAATGTACACATTCATAGAAACTGTGTGTGTGTGTATGTCTTTATTTATGCATATAACTTTGTCAGGGATAATCAACTGAAATTCTCCATTCTTAACCTGAATATCACCACCTCACTTAATACACTTCATATTGAACATTTATAAACCAGTTTTCTCTGTGACAGAGCTTCAGCATGTGGATAAACATAGAATAGACTTGCATGGGTCACAAACAAGACAAAATATTTCAACCTGTGAATAAAAGAGTCAAAATACTTTAAAATACACATATATATTCTTTTACTACATAAATAATTGTCCCTACCTTTTGAAGTTCCTTTGAGTGGGGATTGGTGAACCTGCTCTACGATAAGACAGCTCATCAGTGTTCAGACAATTCCCTCTAAATCTTGGTAAAGATTTTGTTCAGATAAATGCTCAAGAGAGGAAAAATAAGATAAAAAAAACCAACAAATGCTTTATGTGTACATTCACTCTTTGCTTTTGTTATATCCACAGTAAGACTTACATACTATGTTGTAGACATCTTTTAGTCACCGTGCCTTCCTTTCTTTTGTCAGCAATGCTACTAGACATTGCAAAACCCTTTTAAGGGGCTGTAAGTCATTCTACTGGTTACCCTTACGAAGGGATAGCATAGAAAGACAATTCCTCCTCTCCTAAGCTCTTTGATATTATTTCTCTTTAGTCATCTGGAAGCAGAATGACAGCTGGTTAGATATGGAAAGATCTAAAACAACTAAACAAATGTTGGAGAAGAGAAAAAATGCTAGATCAAATGTACTTCCAATAATTTTTAGCTGAGGTAAAAAAAAAAAAAATTATCTTCCAAGATGCTTTTTGCTTTAAACCAAACTAACAAAATACTAATATGTTAAAATATACAAATAAAAATCAAATTTGCACACCACTGCTAGAAATATGGCTTTTTTTTCTGTTATAGAAATAGAAATTGTGTGACGGGGAATGAATGCAGAGGTTGTTTTGAATACTGCACTGTCATGGGATCAGAGGAGATGAGTATAATGTTCTCTTCTAAGTGTGACTTCAGTTTGAGCAGCGCCTGATAGCTGCAGACACCTTACTATGACCAGCTGTAATGTCTACTATGATTGACACTTAAAGTGCTGTTACACAGTGTAATAGAGACAATGTAGACTTATTTTGTTTCTAAGCATAAGGCACAATTTGCTTGGATAGTACTGGAATTTCCTTTCACAAATCAATTGAGAAATGGTTCATGGCAAGGAAAGAAAAGACAGACAAGTTGTTTTATCTCTCTGTCTACATCTACTTGAGATTGTTGACTTGTATCCAGAAATTTAAGTTGTGCGTCACCTTTTACTAAATGCAAATGCAGCAAGAATACATGCTCTGAAAAAGCTCAGGTGCCTGAATGGGTCTGCGAGAAACATCCACGCTTTGGTTTTTTGTGCTGTGTGCCACAGCGGCTGCTTGCTTTGTCCTACATGAATCACCTACAAAACGTTAGTAATTGAACTGTAATTAGTCTCAGGTTATGGTAGACCTCATTCAACTTTCAGTAACTAGAGAAATCATATTTATGAGTACTTGTGTGTTTCTGTTGCATCTTAGTAAATGGAGGAAACAAAAAATACTTTTCACTGTAAGGTTTCTGGCCTTGGGATTTAACCTACCATGAGAGATAAATATATGCACAAAACTACTGGTGCAATGCATCATTTGAATACTACTTGCTTTTCTGATTAAAAATGTTTTGATAGTCAGAGATGGAAAATATCTTTCTGAACAGCTGACAAAATATAACTGAAGAGAGATCACATTTTTATGTTTTTAAGACTGCTCTTCATATGTTTAGCTCCTATTGGTGAGTATTTAGTGAAGAGATCACACCACAAATTAAGAAATGTATTGGCATTTTTGCAATTAAATATTAATTATAAGAACATTTATAGACTGAAAAAACACAAAATGTAAATGTTGTTGCTGTTTAGTTCTTCTAAATTACACAAGCAATACAAAAGTAATTGAACTGCTATTAATAGACTTCAATGTAAAGTATACTAAAGCATTTTATTGATGTTTAGCAAGATAATTGAGCAAGTAAATTAGATATTAGCAAAGTTAGTAAAAGCCAGTATTTACAGACTGATACCATATCTATTTACTTAAAGTTAGTATTACCAATGTTTATTAAATGCTTAATTAACAGAAATAATGTATACATGTGGGCAGAATCACCAGGCTGAGAAAATGAACAGTGTAATTCTCAATAGAAAGCTCTCTTGTCTGGGATTTCTATTATGCATTCTTACATTTTAATGTTCTAAAACTACCAGAACTGCAAGTCCTAACTTACACTTCTTTCTAGCAAACCTTTTAAAGCCAGAGTACTCAGATCTGCAAATGTCTTAGTTCTAGGCTGTTACAGGCTAAAGTCTAGCTATCCTTCTATGTATTATGTACACCTGACTGAAGCACAAGTAATTGGGTATATTCAAAAGTTCCAGCCGGCTTTATATGAGAATATTGAAAAATGGGTAAAGGGTAAAAGATCTACTCACCCACCATGACTTTTAAAATAAATTTTTAAAAAAAGAAATAAAGTAAAACAAACAAAAAATTGTGAATTCCCAATATTTACACCAGTGAGAAGCAGTTACAACCTTCAAAATAGCTTTTCATATATAGATTATTTCTAAGCATTAGCTTGCTTACTGATATCATGTGCCACTACAAAAAAAACCCTTCCTCTCAGATTTTGTGAATAGAATCCCTCTCACATTCTAGAAACTTCATTTTCTTCTGTTACAATGTTCTCTCTTCTTCTCTATTGCACCTTATTGCATCTTGTCTGTCTTTGCCTTTACCAATTAATCACTTATGCTGCATTTAGGGAAAAGGGTTTTCTGTTACTGTTTGTTTGAAAAGTACTTAGC
Source organism: Pterocles gutturalis (assembly GCF_000699245.1). Lineage (NCBI taxonomy): Eukaryota > Metazoa > Chordata > Aves > Pterocliformes > Pteroclidae > Pterocles > Pterocles gutturalis. The sequence goes on along the minus strand of NW_010113411.1, from coordinate 2,240 downwards.
AGAACAATTTTTTTGTTGTTAGTATGCTCTAAGTCATGACCCATGAATGGAGTAATAAAGCATTGTCTGTATAAGACGTGGCATTTTACTCAAGTCTTCCAAAGCAAATTAATCCATAATAAGAATTTTGGTTCATCTTGGGGTTTCCAAGACCTGGAATTCTCTTCCTGGTTACCGCTATTACTGGCATTCTTATCTCTAAATTGTAGAGAGACAGGTTTGATGGAAGGACTATTAAATGGAAAAAGACCTGGCTCAATGGCCATGTCCAAAGTGTTACAGTCAATGGTTCAAGGCCAAGTAAAAACCAGTAATGAGTGGCGTCCCTCAAGGGTCTGCATTGGGACAGGTACTCTTCAATGTCTTCACCAGTGACATAAACGGTGGGATTAAATGCACTCTCAGCAAGCTTGGGAATAACACCAAGCTGAGCGGTACGGCTGATTGGCTTGAGGGAGGGGATGCCATCCATACAGACCTTGACAGTCTTGAGGAGTGGGCCCATACAAACCTCATGAAGTTCAACAAGGCCAAGTATAAGGTCATGCACCTGGGTCAGGGCAACCCCTGGTATATATACAGCCTGGGTGATGAAGGGATTGAGAACAGTTCTGCAGAGAAAGACTTGGGGATACTGATGGATGAAAAATTAGATATGAAACATCAAAGTGTGCCTGCAGCCCTGAAGGCCAATTGTATCCTGGGTTGCATCGAAAGAAGCATGGCCAGCAAGTAGAGTAATGTGATTCTCCCCCTCCACCACACTCTCATGAGAACCCACCTGGAATGCTGCATCCAGCCTCAGGGTCCCTCATACAAGAAAGACATGGACCTGTTGTAGCGAGTCCAGAGGAGGGCCACAAAAATGATCCAAAGGGCTTGTAGGGGCGTTTTGTGCTGAGGTTGAATTTTAGCTATGATACTAACTTTACGCTTCGTAATTATAAGGTTGATAAAGGATCCTGAGAAAGAAGAAAAGCAAACAGATGTGCAGAGGCATCCAATTATACAGGACATGAGAAAGATAAGGAGAAACCGAGAGAAACTGATTAGCAAAACTAAGTTATTTTAGAGGTTGTGTTGACATATCTTCGAAGGTTACGTTCCCAGGATAAGTAGCCAATAGTGATTTTGTTGTTAAGAATTTAAAATTATTGTATCCAATCAGTAGCGGCCAAATCTGAAAGAGTTCTGTCTAAAAGCATGTGTGCAACACACAATAAATGGCTTTCACTTTCATCATAATTGGCTCGTCTGGGTGGTGTCCAAGAACTTCGCGCACTGACTGCTAAGGCCTCCTCGTGCCGACTACAGAGAACAACGCTGGTTGACTAGAGGGATGGATTACCTCTCCTGTGAAGAAAGGCTGAGACAGTTGGAGTTGTTTAGCCTGGAGAAAAGAAGACTCCAGGGACAGTTTATTGCAGCCTTTTAGTATATAAGGAGGGTTTGTAAGAAAGATGGAGAGAGACTTTTTACGAGGGCCTTCAGTGACAGGACAAGGGCAAAGGTTTTAAACTGAAGGAGGGCAGGTTTAGATTGGACATTTGCTCCATGATCTCACCTCTGTGCCTGGCAACATCATGGAGCAAATCCTCCTGGAATCTATGCTAAGGCACATGGAAAACAAGCAGGTGACTGGTGACAGCCAACTCGTCTTTACCTAGGGAAAATCATGTCTGACAAATTTGGTGGCCTTCTACGACAGGGCCACAGCGCTGGTGGATAGAGGAAGGGCAACTGACATCATCTACCTGGACTTGTGCAAAGCCTTTGAAACTATCCCACCTGACATCCTTGTCTCTAAGTTGGAGGGACATGGATTTGATGGAAGGACCACTCGCTGGATAAGGAATTGGCTAGACGGCTGCACTCAAAGAGTTGTGGTCAGTGGCTTAATGTCCAAGTGGAGACCAGTGACAAGTGCTGTTCCGCAGGGGTCGGTACTGGGACCAGTGTTGTTTAACATCTTTGTTGGAGACATGGACAGTGGGATTGAGTGTACCCTCAGCAAGTTTGCTGATGACACCAAGCTGTGTGGTCGTGGTCGACACGCTGGAGGGAAGGGATGCCGTCCAGAGGGACCTGGACAGGCTTGAGAGGTGGGCCAATGCAAAACTCATGAAATTTAACAAGGCCAAGTGCAAGGTCCTGCATGTGGGTTGAGGCAATCCCAGGCACAGATACAGGCTGCACAGAGAGTGGATAGAAAGCAGTTCTGAGGAGAAGGACTTGGGGGT